>NW_023998520.1:472190-526196 GCF_014805625.2 Glossina fuscipes
TCCTGAATAGTTTTATACAATTTTTTATAGGCGTGGCATTCGATTTTCCCCTATTTTGAAAAATTTGATATTAATTCTTTCCATATATTCATACAAGTGCTTGAAATATAATATATAATCTTGTATATATAAATGTATAAAAAACATGCATTCATCTCCCCTTGTACGTCTCTGAATAGTTTTATACAATTTTTATAGGCGTGGCATTCGACTTTCCCGTATTTTGAAAAATTTGATATTAATTCTTTCCATATATTCATACAAGTGCTTGAAATATAATATATAATCTTGTATATATAAAGTAATTTAATTATCTTGTTATAATGCCAATCGATTCAGCTTTAATGTTATTACGATAAAATATTGGTCTCTTCTTTTGCTTAAAGGTTTCACAATAGAGGAGTTTTTTAACTGTTGTTAAAGGATTGCCTAAGTATTCTATTTTTCAGAGTATTTAAAAATGTCGATTAGAAAAGTATTTATTGTATCAGAAAACTGTCTCAAACGATTATTTAAATACATTTTCTCAATAGACTGCTCGAAAGGGTCGACGTTTTAGAAGTTTTGATCTGCTTAAAAACACCACATCTTCGGCCCAGACCTCGCAAAGCTTAACTTCGAATTCTAGTAATAATGTCAGTCAAGGGACTTCGTCTTATAACAATGACATATGCATCGATATTACTTTACCAGTAACTTCGTCTACTGCTACTAGCAGCAACAAAGCAGATGCAGTCGGCGGCTTAACCCAAGCATTTTCACATTTTGTTTCATCTCCGTACCATTGTCAATAGAAGTATTTGGGCTGGCAGCCCTTTTCAATTCTACTATTTTTTTTTAATAACTATGTGTTTTCATATATACAACGAAAGCTGATAACGGTTTCTGTAAATTAGCAGAAATTTTGCAGACGTGCATTTCTTTCTCTCTTTCATACAATCGGTCATTTCAATTTTGACGGCGGATAGAATAAGATCGTCAAGTAAGAAGTAAAAAAGTGTTTTTTAACATTTAAAATTTTCTCAAAAATTAAATTAAGAGGCTTTATTAAAGTCTTAGGAATCTACTTAATGGAAGACGTGACGAATTCTCCCAACAAGTGAAAGATATTTGTCATAAAAGCATAAAACTAAAAAGCGCACGATTGGATTGAAAAGTGAGCTAGCTGGTTTGCTGGGCGAAAGTATTCGCACGTATAAATGTCCATTTTAACTGTTACTAATGTAAGTTTTCATATGCCGCATCTACTAAAGGAATTGAATAATTAAATGCAAACTATCTTTCAGCTATGGTATGATAAGATGTAATGAGTAAGGACAGGTCAATCACGCTTTTCTAGTCTGAAACGTCAACGCATTATCAAAACAATTATAACAAGACTCAGTTTTTTTTTTTAAATTGAATATTTCCTGTTAGTTCTTCGATATATTCGTGCAAGTAATTTGAATAAATATATAATCTTATTTATATAAGTGTATAAAAAAAGAGCATTTATCTTTCTTTGAACGCATTCTAACTAGTTTTAGTAAATTTTTAGAGACCTGCCGTTCGATTTTCGCATATTTTTGAATATTTCCTGTTAATTCTTCAATATATTCGTGCAAGTGGTTTGGATAAATATATAATCTTATATATATAAGTGTATAAAATAGAATAATAAGAAGGAACTTATAAATACATTTTCATTATATTTGAATTACCAAATCATATTACAATCTGTCAGGACGTTAGATGCTTTGGACTCAAACTAAGTAGAAATCCTCAATAAATCAGACAGCTCAAATACATGTCCCGTTTTGCTAACGATATTCATCGTCTTCAAGGAGTTACTAGTGTAGTAGCAGGGTAGTTTTCAGGTCTTCCGATTTAAATGAACCACGAAGTTTAGATTTGAGTTTAAAATTACTGAATACAGCAAGATGATAAGCTGAAAGAAATATTGCTAAATAAAGACAGACATTTAAATTTAAAACTAATTAAGGTTCCATTTGTACCCGTCAGATAACGCAGAACAGTTTTTGATAAAATTATCCCAGTTTTGCGAATGCCAGAAAAAAGAAAAACGACTTCTCTACAGATATCAAAAGAATAGCAAACGATTTTTTAATTAAGACGCAAAAGATTTATTTAAAAAAAAAATAATACGTTTTTTTTGTTGATTGTAAAAGGAAAAACGGGATTACAATACCCCGCAAATTTTAACTTGATATCTCATATTAAAACATTTAAAGGAAAAAGAAATGTAGCGGGAATGCAGTGCGTAAAATTATATAAACTGTAACTTCAACTAAACTGCTGACCAAAGAATCTTCGAGCTAGAGCCATGGGTAGTGGACTTGAACGGCAGCTATCAAGACGGACATAAATAAGGTAAAACCATAAAAAAACAATACATTACGTTATTCCTATATACTATATAAACAAAACACTCAATACAAATATTGTTTCGTATTCGCTTTCTAATCGAATAATATAAGATTAGTTACATTTAATTTTAGTGTACTTTAATATAAATATTATTATTATTATTATTTTAATTTTAGACTAATGAAATGAATTCTTAGACTAAAAAAAAGACATTGAGCACTAGCAACACAGGCTATCGGCTCTTAATATAAATAATAAATCACATTTGTAGGTAAATTAATAGAAAATATACAAATTAAGAGATGTTGCCGCAAGTGATTACTGAAGTGATGGTATGGTAATTCCTCAAGGTAATGCCGATAGCTTCTTTGACCGTACAAAGTCTGCGTTGCATATAGTTGTCTATTTTGTTTTAAATTTTTATTTGTATAGTGGTAATCATAAATGAAAAAGCAAAAGCTGGGTTGAGAAGCCACCAGTTCATAAATCTTAATCAGGCGTGACAATATCAGTATTCCGCCAAAAGATTTGACTAATCTGGAGAGCATCGAAAACTATCGGTAAAAAGCGCGAGAGGCCACCACTCTATTCCTATTTCTTCCCCTTTCCTATTTTCATTCTGACAGTCATTGAAGTAAAAAATATAAAGTATAAATGGACTTTAAGATGTTTTGTAGAAATTGAAAAGTTAGCTTTTTTCCTTATATAATATAAAAGTAGGACTGATTTCAAATTTATTTTGAGACATTACGCGGTCTTCGTCGTTTTCGTTCCAAATTCTTTCATTAACTCAATTGCGGAACACTTCCAATTTGGCAGTAATGACGAGGACACAATAAAGCGGCGTTCCTATTTGGCACTTGAACTTTGGCGACTTTTTACGAATTTGTGAATATCAAATTACAAAATTTAAAACTTTTTTTTGGTCACTTTTTTCACCATAAGTTTTACAAAAACTATGAATTATTTTGTTAGAGCGTTTTGTTACTTTGTTTATATTTTCTTCGAATGTTTAAACAATAGTTTGACTTTTCAGAAGTTTCACTTTGTTTATTCATTTTCTTACTTTGCTTGCAATTCTTAATAAATGTTAAATCCTCCTACAATATGAAAGCATTTCAATAAAGTTACACGCTTATTTCATTCCATGTCAATGCGCACTCCTTTTAGTTACCGCGTTAAACATATAATTATAAATTTACATCGAGATCCTACAAATTGTACAAACACTCGTTGTTATTGTCTAATAATAGGTTTTGTTTTTCTGCCTTATTCGCGTTGTCGTTTTCGGCTCTTTCCTGATTCTGATTCCTTTACTCGATCAGACTTGTCTCTCACTTGACACGGAGCATTTGAAGCCAGCTCTTTCACGGCTCCCGTCAAGCTTGCCTTTTGGCAATCTTACGATATCCCAATCCCACAAACATCCGTTTCTGACTGGGGCTCTCCTATCTCCCGTCGTCCATCTAGGCCTTTACTTAATCCTAATTCTTACCATAACTTAGCCTAGCACTCCGAGACAAAGAACCTGTGAGGCCAAAGAGAGGAACGACTTTGGCTCCTCACTGTGTATATAGAAATAGATAGGAAATCTCCAAACGAAAATTTTATTTACTAAAAATATATATCTAAAAAAAGTGGCCAAAATATTTATATAAAATGTGGACTTGTGAAGAAACCGACAGAAAAACATGGTTATGAAATAATGGTTATATAGGTATGTAATTCTTGGAGTTAACAACTATCATGTGAGTTCGCCTGCAATTTTTCTCTGCTTGACAGAGCTAAGAAAAAGAAAATCTATGCAAAGAAGGAAAGAGAAATCTCAATAAAAACGATAATACTGAAAAAATTTAATATAAGTTAATGTAAAGATTCCTTTAAATATAGCACACAATATCAACCTGAACCAAAATATGTTTTCCTTACAAAAAGGCAGAAAGAAAAAATTGAAAAAAAGTAAAAAAAAAAGATTTTTAAAATTACTCTGTTATTGTTTTTTTTTACTAGAACGTACATAACAAAAAAAAGAGAAAGGAAAGATGCTTGAATTAGCAGTCTGTAGGTACCATTGAAACGTGGTACGGGTGGGTGGGTGCGCGTGTGAGTGAGGTTAGGGGACAGGGAATACGGACTGGCGGACCAAGAATAAAGCAACGGACAACTAACAGTGCAGACAACGTGCCTTATAGACGGACTTAAGCCAGATGCCAGACCACAGCTTCTGACCACGCCAAGGAAAAGAAGAAAGAAAAATAAATAAAAGAATGGAATAAATTGAGAAAGCAAATTTTGTAATTTGATATTACAGCAAAACAACGCCATGCATTTGGTAGTCCATAATCCGAAAGAAAACGCAAAACGAAAAAACAAGTTGAGTGATTTTTGGAAGCAGAAGTAAGTGTTCAGTAATGCAGTAGCAACCGAGCAATGGAAAGGACATGTAAGCATGTAAAAAGAAAACAACAGAACCAAAAATTAAAATTCAAGCGGAAATTATATAAAAAAAAGAGAAAGAAAACTTTTCAATATACAGGGAAAATTTAAATCGAAAAGAAAAATTCAAATGAAAATTATATAGAAGAAGAAGAAAATTTGTCGACAATATAAGAATAAGAAAAAAAACTAAAATCGAAAAGCGAACGATGCATCATCGATACCACCAGACTGAGTTAAAAGGCATATCACTACGTAAAGAAAAAGGAAAGGTAAACCTGAATTAAATAATAAAACTCATATCAAAATTATATAAACATAAAAAAAAAGGGAAAACGGAAACTTTTTGAAAATAAATTAAAAAATTGGAAAAAAATGAACCTAGAAGGAAGGCAAGCTGAAAAGATTGTTGTATAACCCAAGAAAACCAAATAGATGATAACAAAAGCGAAATGCGAAGGCTTTGTAAAATTTTTATTCACTACACTCTCTAATGAGCTTCTTTTATAATTACACATAAACATGTAACACATGCAATAATTGGTCAACGTTTTTATGAAAATCACGACTCAATATATTTCAATAAAACCATTTAAAATTTGTAAAAAAATTATATAATAAAACAAAGATCAGCTAGTGCAAAATTTCATTGAAAATTAAAATTCTAACATAGAGAAAAAATATTTTCATCGCCAGATGGTGGTAGACAGAAACATAAACAAGAAAAATAAACGAGACGCATATTAAGAAAACATGCCAAAGTTGAAAGGAAAGGCGACTTCATTAAAATTGTTAACTTGCGATGGTGCCTGTTAACAAAAGCATAGAAAAAAAAAGAAAGTGAAAAACCAACCCGTGTATCTTCGGTCGGTGCTTACTTGCATTGTTACCAATCCTAGTATTGGAGCATGGTAGGAAAACAGAATAAAATATAGCAAAAGTTAGCCGAGACACCAACAGTTAGTACTTTTTTAGTGCGAGGGGGCCATAGGACCATAGTGACCATAGATAAAGTTACCCTAGACATCGAATATTATTAAATTTTCAAAGCGTAAGGGGGCCATCGTCACACAAATTTGTACTCTACGTTTGGTCGACGCGCACAAGGGGCAAAGTCCAAAAAAATATCCTAAAATGAAATGAAATGTACAAGAATTAATTAATGAAATATAGCGAAAAATTAAAAATTTAATGTGAAAGAAGTCACAAGAAACACTATTAAATTTCATAAGCTACTGAAACGGAATAAGTAAAAAATTTTTATTCTTACAGTAAAAGAGGGAAGAAAAAAAAAGAAAGAAACTAAAAAGAAAAAAAAAGAAAAAAACTTTCTATAATTTTTATTATACGTCATGAAAGCCTTATTTCTAGAAAATCTCTCTCCCTGCAAAATTTGTCGAACTTAGTTTATGGTTTTCTAATATTTTATTTTATATACTATACCAATAAAAGATAGGTCATACAATAAGTCACACACAACTAACAGTCAACGTTACCAGTGAAATCACCTAGCTCGCCGCACCGGTTGGCGGAGCGCACCCGACAGCAGCCGTCACGAATCCCTCCATCGTAGTAGTCTAAAGATGGAGGCTCAACATTACCGGTAACAGAGAGCTGCTTACGTTCATCGAGCCGATGGAAGAGCTAGCAGAGGCATACAGCATCGACAAGCCTCGTTTGCCGGACCTTAACGTGGTACCGAGCTCTCTGGGGTTCTTGTTACCATCGCGATACTTTACCCGACTCGAAGATGACATCCGCCGACGTACCCAGTGACTGAGGCAAAAATTTCAAGACTATGTGCCGGCCTTTTAAGACCTGGAGCGCCATACCGCGATGATGAATGCGCCGCCCAATTGCCTGCGGTAAATATGACGCCGAGACTTCACCCATTTAGCCGAACCCATGAGTCTTGCTAACGATATGGAGGCGATCCAGACGAGCAACACGTCACGCGAAGCTCCAAGAGAAGCGCACCGCGACGAACCTGCGAACAGTAGTATCCCCCAACCTAGCGAATGCACCCCGTCCACAACGCGAAACGCTACAGGATGGGTCCACTGTGAAACAAAACCTGCCTCCCACTCAGCCAAGTCAGCGAAACTTCTCTACATCGATCCTCTGTAACGAGATCCACGATATACCAAAGCAACGGTCTTTTTTCGCACCGAAAGTTAATAGCAGCAATCCACTTCCCAGCGAAGCCGTCTTAGAAACCCTCCGAAATCTATGAATGTCGTGGAACGGAGCTCGCAAGGATATAAATGCATCATCTGAGCCTACAATCAGCCGTCCGCAGCGAAGTGAACGCCGCATGCCTCCAACGGCCTATGAGACCAGCCAGAGCGAACGAGTTAGTCTGTCAGAGTCGAAGTTCATAGCGGCCTAGGAAACAAGCTACTCGCGCCCGAATGACAATCTAGCGATCGACTTCGAAGTGGCAACGTTCGTTACAAGCCTTCACTCACCGCTAGGGTTAGGTCAACAAATTGCGAGCCCTATAGTGACGAACGTTGGCACACGAACGTACCTACAGGCCAACAATCCGGCATTCCGATGTCGGAGATCCAAAGATACAGGAGTGCTGATAAGACTCTCCGTCAACGAGAGGCAGACGCCGCACTCAATGGCACGGATTTACGCTTGGAGGACAACCGAAGCAGCGCAACGGCAGTAATCGCGGGCCAACGGGTCATCGCCACAGTGGATACTGATGCGGCCATTAGTTTTATTGCCGAAACTCTGGCCCGACAGAAGTCCTGCAGGAGGGATTCGCGCCGAGTAAACGTCTACACAGGAGAGTCAAGATTCTGAAGGAGTGTCATGAGGAGCCTACAGCAGGGCATCTCGGCATATGAAAGACTGTTCTAGTCTGCAGCCGATATCACTTGCCCGGGATGCAACGAGACATTGCCCGTTAGGTGCGAAACTGCTTGAGCTTTTAAAGACACAAACCGATCCAAAAAAGCCGGACAAATGTTAAGGGCACTGCCGGACGAGCTTTGGTCAACAGTCTACTTAGACTTCGTTGGCCCATTACCACAGACGAAGGCGGGTCATATGATACTCCTAGTGTTCGTAGATTTGTTCTCCAAAAGGGGTGAAATTAGTCTCGCTCAAGCACGCCACCGCTGCCGAATGAATAGACGCTTTCCAAGAGGGGATCCTCAGTCAAGTTGGCACACCGAGAGAGATGCTCACTGATAACGGTGTGCAATTCACCAGCAGACAGTTGCGGAATTATCTCCAACAGATCGGAGTCAAGAGCCGGTTCATCGCACCATACACACCACAAGAAAACCCTACCGAGAGGGTTAACAGAACCATCAGGACTACCATCGAGCAGTACTGCCAAGACGAGCACGCATAATGGGGCCAACGTCTATCAGAGATTACCCTGGCCATGAATAACGCAGTCTCGGACTCTACCGGATACCGCCGGCGTACATCATGCAAGGACGCCAGCTTACGCTGCCACACAGCTTCTACCAAATGAGCTTCGGCGTTCAAATCTAGCCCCAGTCACCTCAGCAAAGAGCTCAAATTCTTAAGGAAGTAATTCATAGCGTGCGCCTTATCAAGCTCGTTTTCATCTTCACATTGGCGCCCAAACAGGGATGAATCAGTTGCATACAAATAGGAATAGAAAAAGGGAAATATATAGTCGAACGAACAGGCAGCGGACAAAAGTTTCAAAAATCTTTGCGTCACGGCAGATAAAAACGGTAATTGATCGACCTGGCTTTTATACGCGCGATTGTGAAATGCCATCAAACTTCTAAGCTGTGAAATGTACAAGATGCATTGGTGACACAAAATATTCAAATAATTTACAGAAGAAAAATTATTGTTATTATAAAAGTTATTTAAAAAAATGGTGCTTAAAAATGCCCAGGTGACGTATAATGAAAAGCATGAAAAAGAAAGAGTTTATAAAAAAAAAACGTTGAATTTTTGCTCTAAGATTGATAGTGATCGAAAGTCCAAAGGGCATATTGTTGGCACAACCAGATTAGCGTAATTTTACAATGCCATTTTTGGAGAACAGTAACACATCAGTTTGCAAAAATAGAAGATAATAGAGACCTAACTTGGTTGGTATGATTCGTACCAACGTTCTTTCTTTCAGCACTTAAAGTGGGAGAAACAGTAAAGATAACAAAAAGGCGATCAATGGTGAACAATGATAAAGTTTATTGGTAAAATGTAAATTATAAATCACAATTATTATAAACTAACTCAGAATTATTTTACTACGTAAACAAATGTTATAAAATGATGCACTTGTATTTTTGCGTTTGTTTACTTCAAAAATATGGACAGCTTGAAGTGTGCCACAAAAATGCAACATCAGCCAATTAATATAAATAACGACAACATACTTCAAGGTCGTAAGCAACTGTACTGTTGCCTATGGTCAGTCAGACAAAGATGAAAACATGATAGTGCAAATGCAAGTGCATGAACAAATCGAACAACTTTACGTTAATAAGTGCAAATCTACCCAAACATAAATGTGCAAATAAAGAAATAAAATGGGTTGACTTAAATCAAATGGTACGATTAAAGAAACATACAATTAAAACTAAACAGATGTAACTATAAAAAATAAAAGCATATATGAATGGATGTAAATTGAAACGAAAAGAAAATTTAGTTAAAAAAATAAATCAAGTAAACACATCCGGCAAAAATCATATTTGCAATTAAAGCATTGCATATGTTTGTAGCCGCGATTTTTTTCAATGCACATATGACATTTGGAACAATCTTTGGTATTAGCGCTAATATAATTAGCCGTCTCGCTGTCGTCCGCACATTTGGTTAGCCGATTTTTTATGATCTGGCAGTCGGTGAGAACATAATAATCCATACCGCACTTGAAACAAAAGAATATATTGCACACTTTGTATATCACTCTCTTAGGAGCGATTTCCCGTGAACGCACTATAATTTGACAATTTGACCCTGGAGAGAAACGCAATTCCGGATGAAATTTCACATAATCTTTAAAAGCAAATTGTTGATATTTTTCTCGCATAACGGGTCTTGTTACTAGTGTTAACATTAAATCCTCCGGGAAACGAACATTGCACATTGCCGCCATACAATCGATTTGCGCGGAGATGCCATATAAAGCAAAGAGATGTTAATAAATTTTGAATTCTTATCATATTATTATTATGATTAATTTAGCCAGAGACATAATAAATATAATAATAAGTTTTGAGATCAGCATATAAGGCTATCAGCTTAATGAAAACTTTATCGCACTTCGGATTTGAACCCATGACCATCGAGTTGTTATCAAACAGGTCCCTACTATGAAATTATAAACTTTTTAAAAAGCGATCCCAGCTCTAAGGCGATCTAAACTCGGAGAAACCCAAATGATGATGATTACTCATCTCAGAAAAACCTCATCGCCATCAACAGAGAGGAAAATGAATTAGTTAGTTTGCTAGATTTCAAGAAGCAAAAGCTAATGCAACGAGGCAATACTATGACAAGTATTTCAAATTTCTTGATGAACTTACCTGAAATACTTGCGTTTCGAAATACATCAACCAACAATGCTTGCAGAAGACATGACTACATGACAGGCTATAGAATTTATCGCCTAAATGAACAATAGTACACACGGGACACATTTGACTGCGATATTGATGAGAAATGGTACTGAAACTATTTGACGCGCTTAATCCATGTAGCCAACTATTATTATTATTATTATTATAGTTATTACTGCTACTGTGGCCATTATTGCACGAAAAATTTTTACTATAAACCCTTACAGAGACTTGAGCAAATAGCGGCACTTGTTGACGGTATATCAGCGTTTGAATTTGGAAGCATCTGAGAATAATAGAAAGAGCGCGAAAAACTTGAGAAAGTAATTAAATGAGCGATCACATGTTGCAAAGTATTTGAACTTCGAGTATGGTAACTTGAGAGAGTAATTAAATGAGCGACCACTTGTTGTAGTGATGACAGCCCTCCACATCACACCGAAGCGATAGACTCATTGCTTTTTCTTATTTATTTTGTATTATTTAAGAATATTCCAATTTGCACAACCCTTTTCTTATACTTGTGAAATTTCACAGAAAGTCGTTAGCTTGTTTTCCCCTGTATGTGTTTTTGTCGTTAAGATTTATATATTTGAATAATATACATTTAAACTTCCTTAATTAATAAGAACCCAATAAAAATTATGATCCTGTATATTTTTTGTAAGCATTTTAGTAATTTATCGGTTTAAGATTTAATTGAAGGATAAGTTATACACTATTCTCAGCAATTTTGCATGCCGGGGAGCTGACCACAGCGCGCAGCAATAAGCTAAAGAAAATTCCCCATAGCTGAGGAATTTTCAATTTTTATAGTAGTTCTAATGTGATTTCTTTATATGAAAAGTTTTTAAAAAATTTTTGTACATATATGATTTTTTTAATTTATATATGTTTCAAACCAATTTTACCCATACAAGTCTGCACGTCTTTTTTTTTTATTTGTTCTAGGGTCACGGGAGAATCTCACAATAAGCAATTTTTCGGAATAAAAAAAAACCTCTCTTGAGAAAAACGATCGTTTCACTCGAAAACTTTTTGGAAAAATAAGCAATTTTTTATTTTGCTCCTCTCCTCTCATAGGCGAATCTATATTTTCCTTGATTTGTCTTTTCGTGTCTAAATCTATCAAAGACGTAGTGAGCAAGGATTATATTAAAGCAAACCAGTTACATTGAGCAATAGCCATCCCTACATTACACAGACAAACTTTGGACTTCTTCTCTCTTTAAATTCCTCTCTTTTACTTTAGTTATTACACCAAGGAGTTATAAAAAAAAAACCGTAGCAGCGCAAAGTAGTAATTGCTCTTTCGTAAAGAACAATGGGAAAAACAGACCGACTCGAACCCTCTACATTTGGATGCACAGACGTTACATATGTTTATACCATTTGATTATAGGTACAAAATTCAACTTTTTATTATGCAAATTTGTATGCTGTACATAGCTGTTTATACAGAATATACTAAGTTTATACGCCTGTATGCTACACTCAAAAGAACTTTCGATAGACCCATCTTTTTTATGTTCACTATTAGTTTCTGAACGCAGTTAAGCCTGTATCTCACACCCCCCACTTATTTTTATGTTTAAGCCAAAGGTCTCAATTTTTCAGAGGTTTGGAGAATCTTTGGTATGTTGGCCCAAGGGCTGCGGAAAGACGAGTTGAAGGGTCACCGGTCACATAAAACCTTTTTTATGTACGATAGTTATACACAAAAAAAAACACAATTTCCAAAATATATATCTCATAGTCTACTTTGGATTCAATATTCTATACCAACACCATCACTAAATTAAATTAATGATTCCAAACATTTTTGATTTCTCTTTAAAGACAGTGCTTTAGTTATTATATTGGCCACAAGGTCATCGGTCTTTAAATATTAAACTATTAGTTGCCTTACATCCAACAATCGTCTTCTTTGGAACGCCCACGGTAAATGACGTTCCCTGCCAAGTGTTGAGCGCTTCTTCGCAGCTTTCTTCCATTAGCAAACTATTCAACTAGAATGACTCTAATACAACGACTGCCAAAGTCGTATATATCGCCTCATTAGTAGAAAGAACTAAAGTTGGCTGTTTTTTGATATCCATGATATTTGAATTTAAAAACATGCACGATAGCGGACTTTCTATCATAAAGGTCACCTTACCAATCCTGATTTCGGGGCGGCTTATTACAGCAGCACATAGAGTGCTACCTATTGCTCCTTGATACGGAGAATTTAACTTTTCATTACGCATAACTTTTGATAACTTTTAATTAGAATTCACTGACGTAGAGACACCATTGCATTCGTCTATTTTGAACCTTTTCAGCACGTCTTTAATATACAGTTCTTGAACCATATCTGCTTGAAAATATGAGTTGAGTTGAGATTCTTCGCCTTTGTCTTTCACTGAAACAGAGCCTGGAAGTATTTCATAGAAATTATGTTCATTCTCTTTAACTTTATTTGAAATTCTTCCTTCAAGGAATTTAACATTCATCTCTTAATTTAATAATTTATCTCTACCTAAAACCACGATATGGTTAGCGGGTGTTCAGTGTAACCAACAGACACAACTTCTTGCAAAGAGAAGAGCGGTCGAAAATTTGCGAGGGACAAGAGAGACAACTTGACCCTCTCCTCTAAACACCTGAAACCGGCCTTTCCAACACCACAAGTCCACGAGGCGTTACACCATGCGTACGATATCTTTTATGCAGCAATGGCAGCACATGGTGGAATGGGGCATCAGCAAGCACGTGCAGGCAACTATAGTGGCACGGTTTGCCTTCTTGCGAGAAGCAGGATCCTGCAGCAGGGGCAGTATCCATCGGACCAATTTGCTTGGACAGGAAGAAACTTCTGGGACAAAAAATATGTTGTTATTTCTTCAACTGATGATAGCAATTTCACAAACCCGTACTTTTGCCTAAAAAAAAGCCCTAGATACCATTGCAACATATTGTTATGAAATTCGCTTTTTACAAGATACAGTCCATATCACTGGATCGCGGAAATATTGTTCAAGAGAAATACACTTCAAAGTTATTTTATTTACAATTATATTTCTTTAAATGTAGGATTATTTACAATTTATTTTTTTGGCAATACTTTCGACTGCTTAACTCTAATATTCTTTTTCTACTCTACTGTCTTTCACAAATATTCTATTTATATACATATTTGCCACCATATTACTAGCACCTAATTTTGTGACTTGATTTTTAATTCGTTAACCTGCTTTTGTTGGTGACCGTTTTCATCGGCCTGCAGCTGCATGACGCGGCTGCGAATACGCACTTTCCTTTTACGTGTCTGCTTTTCCGCTAATCGCTTTCATCGGCCTGCAGCTGCATGACGCCTCACGAATGTACATTTAGTTGTAGAAAATGACTAGATTTGGGATTTCTGTAGCAATATATAGACTCTATCTCGATTCTACGCGATGAGAATTTACTTGTCCTCGAACCCGCGCGCAACCGAAAACTTCATAAAGTCGAAATCATTAGCTAATTTATGTGCTATTTCCGCTAAATTACATGAGAAACTGATCTCAGTTAGAGGTGTAATTTATGCCCCGAGCTTAAAGCATGTGTCAGAAGATGAAATATTTCGCGAAATGGGCAATGGAGGAGTGACTGAAGTCTATAAATTCACTAAATTAAATGACGACGCAAACACTGGCTCTCCTACAGAAAAAGATTATTATGACCTTTGATCGCTGTCGGTTGATGTGGCTTGGTATAAATATAAAGTGAAACTCTACATTCCAAATCCCATGAGATGCAAAAACTGCTAACGCCTGGGTCATACGGCAAAAAGGCGCACCAGTGCTCCACCTTGTGCTAACTGTGGTCTTCCTCCATATGCTGAGAGCTGTACGCGTAGTTCCTGCATAAATTGCAATCATCAGAACTCCGCAGTTAAGAAACAATGCCCACGTTTTATACAAATGCGTGAAATTTTAAAAATTAAAACAGAAAAGTACTGCAGAATGGGCGAAGCGAGACGAAAGTACCGGGAAATAAACCCATCTGCAACCCAAAGAATTGACAAAAATAATACCTACGCTGCTGCCGCCTCGCAAATCGAGCCTAGTAAGCCTTCAACTGCAACTCCTTCCAATGACAAACCTGTTCTACCATCAGCCAAAAATTATACTGCGAAGCCAGTCCCACTAGCCGCAAAAGATAATATTGACAAAAACAAAACAACAGCAAATATTGAAAAAATTAAAACAACAACACTTATCCTAAAATCTAATAAACTAAATTCTCCAGAATTAACAGTTCTCAATTCTAGTCAACAAATTACAAGTTGTAATAAATCCAATCTTTCATCCCTTAAACAACCTTCAATTTTAAATTATTCACGTGCGTCCACTCGTTGCACTTCAAATGTACGCAATCACCTAAGTACACATTATTCTGCTGCTGAGAACAATTTATTCACGCAAAATTCTTATAGTGACCTTTTCGACGCTGACATGTCAACATAATCCACCTACCACTCCGTTTCCATGTGACTAAAATTAAATAAAGGTTTTCAATTTCTACAATGGAACATTAAGGGATTTATTAATAGTTTTGATGAACACCGTATGCTCATAAATGATTTAAATCTAACCTTTATATCCCTTTAAGAGACCCATAGTAGAAGCTCTTTTAATCTTATTCCACGCAAGTTATATACTGGATATTTCATGAATGCTGTTCAAAATTCATATTGCAAACAAAGAGTTGCTGTTTTTATAAGATCAAGTATACCTCAAAAGCGCATAAATTTAAGCCCACACTTACAAGCCGTAGCGATACAAATAACCTTAAACACAAAAGTTTACAGTGCTTTCGCTCTATATCCCACCTTCGCAATCGTTTTCTCAGCAAGAACTCTACAATTTATTCTCCGTTCTTTCCCTCCCCCCCCCATTAATTATATGCGGCGACTTTAATAGCTGGAATACCATCTGGGGCTCAACAGCGAACAGCATTCTTGGTACTCTTTTAGAAAAGACCTTCATTCAAAGCAATCTCTGCATTTTAAATGATGGAAAACCAACGCACTTTTCAACTGATCACAATTTTTCACATATTGATTTATCATGTTGCTCTCCATCACTTCTTCCTTTGGTTTCCTGGTCTATGTCTGATGATCTACATAATAGTGATCACTTTTCAATCATAATCGATCGTTAACTTTCAATGTCCCCTGTTACTCTAGCAAAACAGGCCAAATTCCTTCTAGATAAAGCAGATTGGACTCCAAATAGGCCGAGTCATTTCTGAATTCAAAGCCATTTAACGGGAACTGCAACCATGATGTTGCTATTATGTCTAAAGCGATTCGCACGGCTGCTCATCTTTCTATTCCTCAATCCAACAGCTCTTTTAAACGAACTAGGGTTCCTCGGTGGAAAAACCCGCTTTCGTTTTTGAAGAAAAATAAAATGGATCTATGGCACCGCTTTAAGAGATGTCCTGGTCATGATCATTTGTTATTATACAAAAAGGCCCGCGCACTATTCAGGAAGGAATTAAGAAAATCAAAAGCACTTAGTTTCCAACTATTTTCGAAAAGAATTCACAGAAATACATCAATGAAAGTTATCGGGAAGAAAATCAACAGACTCAATAGGACTTTAAACCTGAACGAAATTTCTGCCATCTGCACTCCCAATGAAACTTTAACTGACGTAGATGAGATTTCTAATTACTTTCGAAAAGTGTGGTGCGAATACTCCTCTGACAGCAACTTTTCCATTGCTTTCGTCGAAAATAAAAGGACTCCAATTTCTCTTTCAAATTGTATTGACGGATGGGCCACCTTCCTGGAAAATTGCGTATCTACCTTAGAATTTAAAAGTTGTCTCTCTATATCGAAGCGGAGGACACCTGGTCTAGACAGCATCTCCTACCAAATGATCAGTGCTCTGTCTAATTCAAGTAAAAAAAATTACTGGACCTATATAATACGGTATTTTTAACTGGCCATATATCCTACATGTGGAAACTAGCAGCAGTTGTCCGAATTGGATTACCACCCAATCTCTCTTTTATCTTGCCTCTCAAAAGTATTGGAAATTATTATGTCATTTAGATTACCTTGGTTTCTTGAGTACAAGAACCTGATAACAAAGCTACAAGTTGGTCTTAAGCGGGGTAGAGGGTGCATCGACGCTCTTTTACATATTGATTATTTTACAAGCAAAGTGATTTCCGAACGGAATCATGTAACAATTCTCTCAATTGATTTCGAAAGACATTTGAGTTGGTCTTCATGTTATTTTAAGACTCTTGAAATCATGGAATGATAGACCCAAATTCTTCACCTACATCAAATCATTCATGTCGAATCGGCGGTTGAAAGTTAGAATTAATAATCATCTTTCTGATTCCTTTCCGCTAATGAATGGCATTCCGCAAGGAACTCCTCTCTCTGTCACGCTTTTCCAGATCGCCTTCAACAAAATTAGCAAAATTCTTTGCCGTGTACCGAGAATCGAACATTATCTCTACGCGGACGATGTATACATTTTTACAAAAGAGAAAGATAGCACGAAGGCAATTAACATTCTCGGATCTATTGGACGGGAGGTCTCCTCATGGGCAAATTCCTCAGGGGCTAAAATTTCTGTACAAAAATCAAGAAAAATGCGCATTTGTCGAAGGCAGATGTGCGATGCAGGAAATCTACTGATGCATATTAATGACTTACCAGTACAAAACGTGCAGACGCTCCATATTCTCGGGTTCACGTTTTTCAACAATTATCGTTGGAAAACAAACTGACTTCGGTTAAAAAATTCTATTTTAACAAGGGTAAATTTCATACAGTACGTTGCTTGGAAAAAGCTATGGGAATATCACCAATATTGCTTACCTTACCAAAATGCTTGTTTTAAGCAAGATTGACTATGCTTTAATAATTTATGGCAATAACTGCAAATCTAATATCAACACCCTCAAACCGGTCTATCACCAAGCCTTCAGAGCAAGTTGTTATGCTTTTCGGACGACGCCCATAAATAATATTATAATTGAAAGTGGTCTCCCAACTTTAGAAAATAGACTTTATGAGGTAAAAGCCAAAATAGTCCCCAAGCTTCTTAATTCAAACAAATCTATTCTCGGTAATAGCGTGAGAAAGATTATTATTGCAGAGAAAATTCGAAAGTCACCATCTGCAATTGACTATTGTTTGTACATCGCAAAGGAATTGAACATTCCTTTAAAAGTTTTGCGCTATTTTGGTGTTAAACCTCCATGGATTTTCAAAGACTACACTTTTGGCATTTCGCTGTCTATACCCAAGAAAGAAGATACTCCAAATTACGTTTTCAGGAATCTGACTTTTGACATTTTGCTGTCTATGCACAAGAAAGAAGATACTCCATATTTCGTCTTCAAGAATCTGATAGCTGAAAAAACCCAGTTACTGGAGAGTACCGGTTGGAATCTTTTATACACGGACGGCTCAAAATCATCTGGTCTGCTGCTTCTGCTTCTCTAATTATGGGTGATGTCATGGAAAAGTTGGATCCTCAAAGATAAACTGGAAGAAAAGGTAAAGAGAAAGTTACAGAAGGAAATCTACAATACCATCATCAGCACTACTCTTTTATTAATCCTCAATTAACTCCACCTTTATATCCAAGAAATGTTGAGAAAACCAATATCCAAACATATTCGAGAATTGGCCTTGGTCAGACAATTGTAACTCATCAATGGATCTTGAAGAAGTCTTCCTCCCCAATCTGTGGACAAATTCTCACTGTAAAGCACATTCTCTGTGACTGCCTTAACTTTACCTAGAAGTATTGCATTTGGAACGTTTAACCCTACGGACATTGTACAATCAGCTACAGAGCAGAATATCAATACAATGTATTACTTTATCAGAACTACTAGGCTCAATGTGTAATGTACTTTTATAAATTAGAGCCGATAGCCTGTGTTGCTAATGCTCCATGTCTAATATTCCATTTTTAGATTAAAAACAAGACTTACGCCGCGTCAGATTATGTATTTCATCAAAGGAGATTGTTTGCTCGTTTTCAAGTTAATATTATATATATATATTGATAAATTGCTTATTACTATTCTATTTTAGATTAGAATAAAAGTTAAGTCGACCTCTCCGGTCAACGCCTCAGCACCATGAAAATGATTCGCTCTACTCCAATGGTAAGTTTTTGTGTTTATCTCTGCCTTATTTCTATTTAATGTTAGAAAAACCAACAAGTATAAGGCGATGACTGGCGCCCCCAATTATATGCCGCCAATTACCGTTTCATTGCGCCAGATTATCTGAGTATCACGCAAGCATACGCATGCGATACTTCTATTGGCGAATGATAAGTTTGTGGTCATGTTTATATACAAAATTCAATAACAACAACACTTTCCTTTAGCAGATATCAGCACATCAGCATTGAATTTAAGTTTAGTTTATAATGGTGTAGGCCTAAAGGAGCCTAAAGGCCATTCAAAACAATTGGCAACGCACCTATCACGGTACACGGTACCTCAAGATTGGTGTGGAAAGCCGTGCTTATATGCTTAATCTCTCTTTCTCTGCTATTATCTGTCACGTAATGAAATACCAATCCTGATCGGAACTTGTGCATCGGTGACAGCGTTATTGTTAAATATACATATTGTTTAATATATAAAGGTAGACAAACTTCCATTGCAAATATATCTATATATCATCGCTCTCGTACGAGTGCATCTGTTAAGCTTCGTGAAGTTTACAATAAATAAGATAAAAACGTGAAACGTAGAATGTTTAATCTTTTCGCCTATTTCCAATACCTCCATTTCCCTATTAAAAATTGTGAACAGTCTTAACACATGCCAAATACATCTTTAAGCAGAAATGTACAAAAACGAAAAGTAAAATATTATCTTGCAAGCCATAGCAAATATTACTCTGCGATTTCTTAAAACCATCAAAAGTATACACAAAGCAAGGTAAAACATCATATTAGTTTTTATCCTCGCATGGATTTCTTGTTCCTTTAATTTAAATTAAAAATTGTGATATGCACCGCTACTAACAATTTCTCTGAAATAATAATTCAGTTGGTACTTTTATATATGTAGCTCTTTAACGGCTGAATACCAAAGCGAAGGCCAACTTTCAGCTACGTATTATTATTATTATTGCTTTTATTAATTTCGCCACAGAAATAAATTCTAAGACTAAACTCTTAAAGCACTAGCATCTTCGGCTTTTATTAAAAACTCTACCGCACTTCAGATTCGAACCCGCGACCATTGACTTGCTAGGCTAGACAAAGGAATTTAAGTTGTTGGTCGATAAATGTGATTCTAGAAAAAAGGGTGTGAAAAACTACATTCTATAAAGCATTGTAGTTTCATGCATAGTGAAAAGGCAAGAGAAAAAAATAAGCATTTTTAGGAAAGAAAATTACGAAATAAAAATTTTTTGGCATTTTATAAGAAAAAAAAGCAACTTTGAAAATTTCATTAAAAATTGTGTAAAAAAGTCTGTTATAAACAAAAGAAAAAATATGTCAATACAACGAATTCGTTGTACGACCAGAGAATTCGTTATACGACCAGAGAATTCGTTGTACGACCAGAAAAGTTTGTTGTACGACCAGAGAATTCGTTGTACGACCAGAAAAGTTTGTTGTACGACCAGAGAATTCGTTGTACGACCAGAGAATTCGTTGCTAGTCGAGATTCCTCGCCTTCGCAGGCGGGTATTTCTAAAATTTTATTAATTTATACGTTTGAAAAAAAGAACAAGAAACTGATCTAAATAAGGGATGAATTGCACTTTGCAATGCGCATTGCGCACTAACTGTCAAAATAAATTTGATCGTGTGTATTTGAATGTAGTTGAACACGTTGCTTGCGCTGCGTTGTGCGTCAACGGAAGTTTTTGGCAAACGTTTAAAAATTTTGGGTGGGTTGTGTTTGGCAATCAAAGCAGACTGACGTGTTTATAAGTAATAACACGAAATCATATGGTTTTATATGCTGTGAAAAACAAATGGATTGATGCAAAAATGAAATAAAACTCGCGTTAAACTACTACTAAATAAATTGCAAAAAAGAAAGGGTATTATCTTTGGTTTTTTTCATCATAAATGAATACTATATTTTGTTTCTATACTATAAATAAATGTTATGTAATTATAAATGATTGTTTTATTTCTGCTTTATTGAAAAATAAAATTCATTTTTTCATTACATTTATATATCAGTGATTTTTTATTTAAATAAACTTCATTATGATTAAACCGGGGGTTTTGGTTTCAATAATATTCAAAATAGTGTAAAGATGAGAGACATTGATGGCATTATTTTCCGATAATGTTGCCTTGCGTAGCGACCTGCCATGGATTTTCACAAAATTACGTAGAGCAAAGTCGACTTTGCCTGCAACTATTGCAGCGTTTTCGGGATTCATGTGGATGTGGCTTAACCGCACCCTTCAATGAGACGCCAATACACCGCGTTTTCGATTGTTCTTCTTCCCCGGGATAACCCTTTATAGTAGCGTGCCATCGCAAGGTGGTCAAAGGACCATAATGATCCAAACGAAATCGTTACACATCTTCTGGAAGTGCTTTGAAATCTCACCGATTTTTGCATAAATTATGATTGGAATAGGTTCTACATCGTGTTAATTACCACACCTTGCATGAATTATGGTTGGATGCGAAATTTCAGTAAAATTCGGCACTTTTAAATTGCAAATAAAAATATAAATTGATAATGGGCATGAAAATCTTCTTTGTGTTGCATGATTAAAATACGCCTTTAAAGTTAGGCAGATTGTACATGTTTTTTGTTTTTTTTTTTTGTTTATAGTAAAGAAAACCAACACTATCGCATAATGATTTTTTATTTAAAAGAGTAATATAAATATACAGTTGGGTGTGCATATCAATCATTTGTATTTATCTAATATCATTGATTGTAAACTTGACTTTCACAGTTTGAGCAATTCATTCTTCGAGTGGTCTGCGGAAGAAGCCGCCTTAATTACGCCTTGGAATTTTCCTTTAACCATGATAACTCGCAAAGCGGGTGCAAAATATTCTCATTTTCCATAGCTTTTTCTGCATTTTTCGAAAAACGCAAGCGACGACGCAGCTAACATAGAGTTGTTTGCCACGTTGTTCTCAAAATTTCTTGAGATCACCATCATGCTGATAATTTCGCCCTTTGTCTGCTTGTTTTAATCAATAAATCAGAAAACGTTCTTCAAATTACATTTTTTACTTGTTTTTAATAATTGTGTTTATTCAATTAAAAAAGCAACAGCTAATTATGGTATTGCGCAACCAAACGGTTGTTTACATATTGAAAATAAACCTGCACGCAACCAAACGGTTGTTTACATATTGAAAATAAACCTACACGTAGACAAATAGCTGTGTTTATATATTGAAAATAAACCTACACGCAACCAAATGGCTGGAAATGAAAAAGATGATAATAGTTGTTTGGATGTAGCACAGCAATAATAATACAAAAGACGTGTTTAATTTGTGTTAAAAACATTTAAGTATGTGACAATAAGAGAGAGAAAAAAAAAATTAATCGAATTGATGATGAGAAAAGAAATCGTTATTGATTGATATGGAAAATGTGATATATATTAAGACGTGTAGGAAGTAGAAAATATAACTTTTCGAGAATTTATTGACAAAACATTATAAACAAAACATGTGTTTAGGTAAATTAATTAATATTTGAAGAGACAAAATTTCTACATACAATGTCCTAAATGAGAGTGATACGACGAAAGTTTTCTTAGCTATTGTGAAGAAATGAAACTGGGACGCCGTGGATGTGCAGGTTTTATTAAGTTTCGCTTTACACCCTTCTAAAAGTTTAACTAATTTCTTCAAAATGTGCAAAATGAGAAATAGAGAAAATGTCGATTCTTGCAAAAATCAAAATATAGGTTCTCCCAACGTGTTATTATCATTTGGTAAGTGGCCACACGATTAGAGTTGACTTTCATTAAGTGAATTGAGAAATTTAGTTTTGCTTGATTTTAACATTATTTATTTTCGCTTATTTTCTTCTTTTAGGTCGCAGACGTTTTTTAAATTTTTTGAAACGTTTCCCTGCTATCTATGTCTTTCATTTTAATTAACACTCCGATTCATAGGTTCGATGCAAATAAAGAATTTCTCGGATTAACAGGATATTATAGAAAATTAATTAAAGATGTTTCTTATTTAGCAAAACCATTCACGAAATATTTAAACAGAATGCAAAAATAAACACTAACGACGTTTTTTATCAAAAATCTTTCGATATCCTTGAAAGGACCCTGACATATCATCCCAACTGTAAGTAACGTGCTCCGCTTCACGAATTAATCTTTCGGCGTATTACGCAAACCATACACTGAAACTAACTATAGCCCAGATGAAAAGGAATTGTTAGCTATTGTTTGGCACACCAAATATCTTCCATCCCAGAGCCATTTTTATACAATAAATAAAAATTTATTCATGACGATATAATATAACAATTTTTGGACTCCAGAAAACGCGAAAGCTAAACGTACAAGGCTTAACCAAAAAAAAAAACGGACAACTGAATAGAATCGAACATTACAACAAAATTCTTCACATCATAAATGTTACAAGGAAACAACCAACCTCTTCAAAACATATAAGCATTACTAGTACAACCGAGAATAGATTTCTACTGGATGCGATATGTAAAGCTTTGCTTTAGTAAAAGAAAGAAGAAATTGTCTTAATCCTTACCTTAAACGCAAACGCGAGTTTATCAATATGTTACGGTTGAAGTTTATAGCCGAGTCTACGGGGTAGTGATAACAAAATCCAAAATATGCACTCGACAATCTATACACAAACGAGCACAACTTAACGAACAAGATAAATAATCCAACAATTATTAATAATTTTAAAGCCACCCAAATATTAATTAGCAATTACATGAACAAATTTCAATAGTCTCTAGAAAAGAAAATAGCAACCCTCGAAGATGAAGAACTCGACTTAATTGCAAACTTCGATGCTTACACAAACATTAAAGTGTCATTATTTTCCAAGACAATAATATTGTGTTAGTTATATTAATGCCACAATTTTCTGCAAACATTTTATCAAGAATCTTATTCGAAGCAATCTCTAATCCTCAAAACAAGTCCATTATCTTGAAAATCACGAAATATTGATGCATAACATAACGATGTTTATGAATCTATTGTTACAGAAAACTTAGAAATGCATGTAACATATCATTTTTTACGTGCACAGCTGATAGACAAAGATAGAGAGAGCGAGTGAGTGAGAGAGAGAAAAGCGTATTACATTGCAATGGGAAGGGCGCTGATTAGCATGTTGAAAGCCATTAGGAGGATACGTACACCGAAGACGAGGATTGTTCGGTAGATTTCCGTCTTCGTAACTTTTTCAAGTTAAAGTAGCCGCAACAGTATGGGATATCCTCGGTCCGAGAATATCTTGCTTTTTCATTTGTGTACTGTCCGTCGAAGTGTACCTGTACACCCTTGTCCTGAGGACTTAACCCTCCCAGCGCGTCGATGCCTAGTAAGTCATCAACTACTTCAGCTTCCTGGCCTTCATCTTCGTTTGCAACGGGTTCAAGGCATTGATTCTTCGCCCTCCGCGCTGCTTCCCTCATCGAATACCCAACTGGTCTGTCTGTTTAAATTATACTACCGGGGCTTTTAATGCAAGATGGCCTTACCTCCCTTTGTTCGTCCATCTGTACATCCCTTTGTTTATTCTTTCTCTAACTGTTCTAAAAATCTGCTTTCCTTTATGTGCGTTTCGTTAAATACGATATAATTCGTTATCACTGTTAATTTCTATGTTTTCGCCCTCTATGTCCCCGCTGATAACTGTGCGGTCATTCGGTCAACTGCCCGTTCCAAACCTAATTCGTGCGCGTACCGCAGGTAGGTCATGGAACTTTAATACCTATTGGTGGACCATATCAGTGCCCGAAATGCGCAAAATTTTGCAGAAATCGCCGAGCTCTAACCAATCATCAGGTGTTAAGAGCATACTTGGGTGTTTCAGACACAGCTGCAACATGTTGATGTAAGATGTCAAATGCATTGTCTTAGCCTTTTAACAGCTACTTAATTTTCCAAACTTACTGAATTATTTATACCTAATGTTTATTAAAATGATGCAGAAACTTAAACGCATGGTAGACGTATGAGACGCTTTCAAGTACTGAAATCGCAGGTTTTCGATATACGATACAAATATCTGAAAGGCAGCGACATTGAAGTATCTAATGTAGAGCATGTACTTGCTTTTCACTGCCGCAATGTTATTATTGAAAAAACGAATTGTAATATATTGTTTTTTATATTTTGATATTATTTGATATTTATAATAAAAATAATTTGTAAAACAAATACAGTCCATGGAATCTTAAATATTCGAAATTATTCGATTTCTTTTTGATACATGCAACAAAGCTCTTAGATATTATTGATTTGTTGATTATTCTAGAAATAAGGGACAATTTTTTATGAAATTGTTGGTCAACTTTGTTTAAATTATAAATCATACGCATTGAAATCTATATATGAAAAGTCAGGCTAGATTTCTTGAGGTCAAAAAAGCGCTGTCGTCTTAATTTATAAGTCGATTTCTTCAGATTTCATTCTTTAAATTTTTGCTTTGGTTTGTGGGGTTGTGCTTTCTGAATTCCGCAATTTTTTCGTAGTGTTTAGAAGTGTTTAAAACTGTTTAAGATTGTTTAATAAGATTTTATATGCTTTCAATGTTGAATTTCGCTATTTTTTTCAAAGTGTTTATAAGTGTTTAAGACTTGTTGTTTTCTCTGACATCTTTAGTCTTTTTAAGCTATTTCTAACAATTTTCCATTTTATTCTTACGTCTTCTGTCGTTACAGTTGTAATTATCTTTTGTGTTAGTTCGTCGGCTAATGCCCTACCAGCTACCTTCCCATGAATATAACCCCCTTTCTGTCCCCACAACTCCGGATATTTCTTCAAAAGGTCACTGTTTAGTTTTAAATATATCTTAGTTTATTCATATCATGTATTTGTAGTTATTTTAAATGAATATTGTCACTTAACGTTTGCTCTTGCTTTGCACATTCAAGTTTGGCTGAATGAGCATTCATTAACTTGGCATTGTTCATGCACTTGCATTTGCATGCTTCTGTGTTGGTCTGCTTTAGCACAACTGACCATAAACAATGATATCACAAATTATGCAATCCACACCTTGAAGTGTGTCGTCGTTGTTTACATTAATTTGTTTATGTTGCATTTTTCATGGCACACTTCAAGTCGTTCATATTTCTGGAATAAACAAATGCAAAAATTGCAAGTGCATCAACTTATACATTCGTTTATTGCAAAATAATTCTAAGTTACTTTATAAGAATTATAATTTATAATCCGTGTCCTTAACAATAAAATTCGTCTTTGTACTATCTGAAATTGATCGTTATCTATTTCTTAACGGTTTCTTCCAGTTATAAGTCCTGGAAGAACCATATATAAAAAGTTGGTACGACCTGACGTGACGTTTGATCGAATCATACTAACCGATTAAGCCCCTGACCATTTGGTTATTTGAATAGACCGTGCAAAACAGTCCTTCCCTATTTGTTTAGTGCACACGTTGGACACGCCCAAAAATAAATTCAAAATAGTCAAAACACTTTGACTTTACAGTCACTAAAAATCACGTCAGGGATGAAGACCATTTTAATAGTATAAAATAATAATATATATATAATAATAAAATAATAACACAATAATAATACAATAATAATAGAATAATAATAATATAATAATAATACATATTATAATACTAATAAATAACCTGAAATGGAAAAAAACAAAAGATAAAAATATTTGTTAATATTTGTTTCTTCAATAATATTATTAATTATTAAACCTAACTTAATTTATTATTTATAGTGAATTAAATTTAGTAATAAGTTAATAGAAAATTATTTTCTATCTTATGTTTTCAAAACATATGCTTATTCAAGCTCAATACTTCATTTAATATATCATCTCATCATTTAGTAATTAAAGGGTTAGTTAAAAAATAAGAAAGAAGAAGAATTACTGTTAGGATTTGTCCTACTAACACATAAGGATCTTCTACAGGTCGAGCTCCAATTCAAGTTAATCAAATAGCAATTATGAATATTGATCAGAGTATAATTTGATTGATAGGGTAAAATTGAATACCCCGGAAAAAAAAAACAAAACAAACTTTGGTGTCATATAAGAGAGAACGAGGAAAAAATCAGCAAAATTTTACGAGATTGCATAACAACAAATTTGGTCGCATCTGAGAGCAAGTTACTCTGTATTTGTTTAGAATTGAGAATAATGCAATGAGTCGGTCTGTATTTGTTTACAATTGAGAATAATTGAAAAAGTCAGTCTGTATTTGTAAACAACCGTCTGTTGAATTGAAAAAACGACTAAGAATTTGGAAGCATCTGAGAGTAAGCGTATAAAAAATTATTCTGTGTTTGTTTAGAATTGAGAATAATTCAAAGAGTTGGTTTTATTATTATTTTGTTTTAAATATTGAGTGTAAATGTACTAAGCCCATAAGAAATGTGCCTCAAATATTTAGATTATAAACTCGGCTTTTACATGCAGACATGTTGAGTGCATTACGACAAAATAATGATGTAAAATTAAAAAAAGTTGCAAACTTTGGTTGAAATGAGTTTATTTTAAAAATGAATTAACGAAAAAAAATGAATTAAAACTTAAGCTGCAGGAATAAGAAAAAGTTACAGTGAAGAAGGCACTTTTTAAACAAAGTGCGTTAAATACCCTATCCACCTTCGCTCAGTACGGGTATTCATCGAAATACTTTTTAAAATAATAGCCCACTGTAACATTTTTACTAATTTTAGATCAATACAATTAAGAGAAAACGAATGAAGTTTTAGTTTTTTCTTGCCAATCCAATGTGGAAGGAAGAATAGTCTTTCTATAATTTTTCATTATTATAATTGAACATATCAATATAAATTTCACGGTTTTCCGCACGACCCTTGGCATGCCGTGATAGGCGCGTTGCCAATTTTTTTAAATGGCTGGCTCAGCTGTAGGCCTACGCCATTATAAACTTAATTTAAAACTATAATATATCTATATAATATCTATATAATAATAAATAAATCTAAGCTCCGTTAATACATAATATAGGTACATAATAAGTATATAGAAGATACTTATAAATTGATCTGGATCCTTGCTGATGTGCTGATATCTGCAAAAGAAAAACATCGTGGTTACTGAATGTTATATATAAAGATGATCCCAAACTACCTTTAAAATGATGACACATTTTCAACTCTTCTTGCACCCAGTTTTTTCGACTCAGCAACAAATTGATGATGAAGCCCAGAAGATTTGTTCGGCGCTCCACTATGTGATATTCCATAATGTTCAGGTGCACGCTGAAGGCTTTTAAAAAAACCTCATCGACTTTGTGTTCTGGAAATTCGTAGTTCGAGATTCTCGTGCGCCAGGATTGTATTGTGATCGGGATGCTTGGCGACAAGTACGCCGTTAGCTTCTGAGCATGCCTCTTCTTTTGTTATGGCCAGGTTCTCGAGGCATGCCGGACATCTCAACTGCTCCCGTACATATTGACCTATGCCAAAGCCCGTGAGCACCATGAAATACTCCTTATCCCTTCTCGTAAGTCGCGTGGGGGCTACGTTGAATGGCACCCCATCCAGACCATATGGCACAAACTCCTCTTCGGCCTGGGCTTGTATCGTGTAATCAAACTTATCGATTAGATCATAATCATGAGCTATTGTGGTGCCGCTTCCCCATACTTCGACTTGCCGGTTCATTAGTCGGGTGACCAGCTTCATTACTATTTCCGGCTGCCTGGTCCGGTTCTTTTACTTACTGACGCCAGGGTAAGCATTTCGCAGCCCATCTATTAATTCCATGAAATTGTCCATGCTTTCAATGGTTGCGTCAACTATTTCGTCCGCGTCGAAGTTATTATTGAAATATTTTTTAAGTTCCGCTAGCACCACTTTCTGCTCCTCCCATTTGGCGCTGCAGATTTTGTTACTGTGAAAAATTTTGACGAATTTGATTAGAGAAGCGATGGCTTCGTATGTTCGCATTACTTTGTTCTCCTTGATAACTTTCCGCTGAACTGCCAGTTTTAAGGTTGCTACTGCTGCAGGGGTGAAGAATTGGACATTATCTTCCTCTTTGTATTTTCCGTTTTTGAATTTCGCCAGCGTATACATATTTTGTTGGCCCCTATTACAGACTACTGCTTTCACGTGCAGCCCGATTTGCTCAACTATAGTTAAACATCTATCTAACTTGTCTGGATTCCCCTTATAGCGGGTGATGGCCATTTAATAAAAGTAAGTTTTTATTTCCATAGAATAGAAACAAGTGTGAAGAAATCAGATTAGAAAAATGTTAATGATTTCGTTGAATTTTTAAAGGATTTAATATGTATGACAGGCTTCAACCTATGAGAGTGCCTTAATTTAGAATTTGAAGAAGCCACGATTGGATAAGCGACTATAACTTTTGCTTTACTTTTCAGTTCAAGTTTATGCAATTTCAATTCAATCCGATTTAATCCGATTTAATTTTAAATAATTTAGTCTAAATTCAGTTTCAATATTTTTCACCTAATTCATTCAAATCATATTCAGTTAAGACAACATTTTGTACAAGATCGTGCTCTATTATCCTATTAATATTTTCCAGATGACCTATTCTTAGCTTAATTAAGAATTGGAGGTAAAATTAATCTCTAAATTTATGCGTATGGTTATCAAATATTCATTCAAAGCGAATTGAGACTTTTTTACTTATTTATGCCTAGCACACGAGGATATTTTAAATGATGGATCGAACGTAAGACAATCGGTCGATACATTTAAACATCTTCGTCTCTCAATATATGGTTACATAACGGTCACAATACCTTACAAATTTTGCCAATGGAAATTCCTTTTCGAAACTTTTCCATATCATTCGTCAAACAGAATTAACTACAATTTATTTATTTCTTTTTTTCTCTCAACCATTTCGCATTTAACCGCGAATTAGGAGCATTCCCTGCCGGGAGTATTATTGCGATTAGATTTTCGCATGACTTTGAAGTTTAGCAATGTAAGTGCTTCTATCGTCATTAGCTCTTCGTGAGTCCTGACAAAAAAATCTGGCTACAGTAGCGCATATTGATGACGATTACGGAGATACACATCCCGTTTGCACTTGTTCACCCATTCTCCTGTGATATTTGATATAAGTGTATTAAATACTCCCAACTGTTTTACAAAGTGCGAATAGAAAGGCGGGTATAATCACTTTCATTTTCTTTTTTTTCTTTGTCTACTTTACGAGCAACAAGCAATTGCTCAGAAAACGACTCGTTTGGGATATGAAGTAACGATCTGATCAAGCAGAGTCTGAGCCATTTCGCATCGTCCATATTTTTGGTTCAGATTCGCAAACATAATGATCGTGTTTACATCTGAAAAAAGGAAATGAAATCAAACTGCTTATTGGTAGTGTCAGAAGGTATTTTACTTACGTTCTCGCTCTGCCAAACTACTCAATGCCTTATGCAGCAACTGTTGATTCCTATGGCAAACAATGTGTTAGCAGCGGAACGCCACACTTCTGGCACAGATTTGAATTTCTTTGTTATGACGCTAACCATTCCGGTAAGTTCTTCCTATTTTTGCAAATCAAAAGAAAACAGCTGTAGAATGTACAGAGAGAATGCGTGCCAGTTGAATTCAAAAAGAAAACAGCTGGAGAATGTATAGAGAGAATGCGTGTCAGTTGAATGATAGTGTTAATGAAAGTGCTTCCCAAGAATTGTTGTTAAGCAAAGATTTTGAAGATGTAATGGCTTCAGAAGTGTCGAAGGAAGAAGCAGAAATGGCTGCATTTAATATATCCGAAAATTCGGCGGCGAATCTTTGCGTACTTACGGAACCGGTGCCAAATTATCATTATCGGTTTCCTTCGTTTACAAGGATATAGTATCATTTTTTAGATATAAAAAAAGCTTCAACTATTCTTTCTCTTATAAATCATATATTTATAAATGAAATGCTTTTATAATTTTTTATTATTATTATTATTATATAATTTTTTAAAAATTATTTAGAGCCGACAGCCTGTGTTGCTAGTGTTCAATGTCTTTTTTTTAGTCTAAGAATTCAATTCATTAGTCTAAAATTAAAATAATAATAATAATAATAAGAATTATTTAGTGTTAGTTTTTTCTTTTTATTATTATTCGTTTTTTGTTATTTATTTATTTTCCTCTTCATAATTCTTAATAAAGGATCGATATTTTAAAAAATATGAAATGATCTAATTTAAGATTAAGATGAGCGAGTTGTTCTTTCCCACAAATTTATGCGGTACTTGATTATGAATGATGACGTAAAAAACCGACCACTCAAGCAATTGCAACGTAAGAGAAAGTGATTAAGAGCGATATCAAGAGAGAACAGAAAAATCAGCTAACTTCGAGCATATTCATTCAACACGTGTCAAGCAAGGTTAGCAAGGTTTCGATTTATTTATAAAAAGCTCGTATGGTTTGGGTGATAAAAATTGGGAGTGAAGCCAATTCTCTCTGATACTAAATTAGATGAGAAGCAAGTAACATTATGGTCGGTAATTAAAAACGCTACACTCCTTCGCTTAATATGAGATGGGCCTATTTCAAGTTTTTCCGGGTATTGTATATATTTGCGTCAAATTAACATACCCTTACATCACAAGTAGTTTAGGATGTAATGCGTGTAGTATTCAATAGCCTCAAAATCCAACGACATTTCAAATTATGCGGACAGACATCACGGGGAGAGAAAGGTAGACAAGCTTGGATCGATTCAAAAACTTTCTGGGTCGTTCGCTGTTGTCTGCTCGCATTGCGTATCTATTATCCGTTAGTACACTCACATCCATAAACAAACCTGCACACCCTACCTCCGGCACGAAACTTGGTGTACTTGTTTGGTTAACATTATTATTATTATTATTATTTTAATTTTAGACTAATGAATTGAATTCTTAGACTAAAAAAAGAGACATTGAGCACTAGCAACACAGGCTATTGGTTTTTTTTATATATACATCAAAAAAAAGTTACTTTCGGCTCTATTATCTTATATACGATACCACCTACAGTAAGTTATCACTGCCTTTGAATCAATGGCGCCTTCCTTCATTGTAACACAGCAAAGTAATTGTCATCTGATATCTACGAGTTAAAATCACAAGCATAAAACAATATCCTTAATGGCATGCCGATCTCATATCACTAAGTTGGTAAGAATGTCCTTCACACTTACTACAGCACGACAGCATCAAGACGTCAACGTATACAAATAATGTGCAATCGTATATGCACGTTTGCCTTATCTTTGAAAACAACAAAACATTGTTTAGCACTCACATATCAGTATTAACAGTAAATACGAATTGAATTTTAATATAGCTTGAATCACAACAAAGTAATTTATTTTACATGAGATACACATTAAAATAATTACATTAAAATAATTAAATAGTTGATTGTTAATTACAAGGTGATGAAATTTATTAACCATTTCGGGTTTTTTTATATATTGTGTAATTTATAAATTTATTAAATTCGATAAAATTTTTAATTCATAAGGTTAATGACTTACTCGGCGAGTCTTTGTTAAAAATTTCTTTTAGACTCAATTGCCGATCGTTGCATATTTTGTTTATTCCTCCTGGTTGAGTAAGATATATTCAACTTTGTTTCGTACAGTATATTTGAACGAAACTATAGTCAAGGGTTATATAAAACCACCAAGCAAACCACCGACCAAACCACCAAAACTACCAAGTGATTAATTGTCTCTTCCAGCACTTGGAATTGGAAGAAACGCTAATAGAACAAAAATGATCAATGTTTAAACAGCAATGATAAAGTTTTATTGGAAAAAACGTGAATTATAAATTACAATTTCTATAAACTAAAGCAGAATTATTCTGCAATGAATAAATATTATAAAATAATGCACTTGCATTTTTGCGTTCGTTTACTCCAGTAATATGAACAGCTTGGAGTGTGTGACGAAAATGCAACATACGCAAATTAACATAAACAACGACGGTTAAGGTTTAGATTATGTAATTTGCGATATCGTTGTCTATGGTCAGTTATGCTAAAACAGACCAACACAGAAAGATGAATATGCAAATGCATGTGCATGAACAATGCTGTGTTAATGAGTGCACGTTCAACCAAACATGAATGTGCAAAGCAAGAGTAAAATATTAAGTGAAAGTATATATTTAAATTAAAACAAATACAAAACTAAACAAAATACGAGTAAACTGAAGTATATATTTAAACTAAACACCTCCCTTTTTACTCTGCTGTGTTACTCTATGCCTACGTTTGTCAATACCTTCGTGAGCGCGATAGCAAAGAGAAAGGGTTCTATATTCCACAGTTCCCACAAGCGAAAGATAAAATCTAAAAACAATTTCTAATCAAATTCGAAAATTGCAAAAGACACGTCCTCAATAAGATTTTTTCTGATCTAAAAAGAAAACATTACAACCAACTGATCCTACCAAACTTAATAACTAAAATTAAGAAAAAACCTGATACTACATCCTTAGATATAAAGTTAGAATCCCTATATTTTAAGGAAATTCAACACGAAGAAACGATGAAGTAGATAATACATACAAATATCAAATCCAGTACAATTAATATCAGCATAAATACAATCATATTCGCGAAGTTAATACTATTAATGATGTTAATATACAAACTAAATGAAAACAATTGAATATCGGCAGTAAATATTTCGTGGGAGCCGCAATATATCGGTGATAGTGTTACAGCAAACTACCTCCACGTCATATAAAATACTTATTTAACCATATACATTATAACGTACATCTATACGTATATATGTAACTTTGAGTGTTTAAATATCTTGTAATACAGCTACCCGTACGCTTATACCCCTATGTATCAAAATGTTTTTAGACGGACACATACATTCACATATCTTTAAATATTTAAGCATGTATTGTAAAATAATGCACAACTGTCCCGAACTGTCGCTTCCACATTCACGTCCCTCACAATGGCAGCAGAGTCAAGAAATATTCCTATGTCCTAAGCCTCTCTCCGCAAGAGAAGGGTTTCTGCACCAGTGCAAAACTACTGCCCGTCTTACACATTGCAGTTTCAGGTTTCACTTATTCTGAAGTATGAGAAAAGCCATACTAATATCGAGCAGCCGAACACGCAATCATATTTTTGTTCTCTGGACACGGCAGAGAGCAGGAAGGCTCCTAAATTCACTGTTCCTACAGTGTGCGGCATTCGTAAGCACATCCTAGCAGTGGTCTAACCACAGTGTCTACAAACCATGTTTCTGACCCTGCAGTTTTTAACTCGGTGGTCCAAACTTGAGCAGCAGAAGCAACTAAGTATCTCATCCAGAGGACGTACTCTGTGATCTCCATGGCCTTACTACGTTCCTCTAGGACGACCTTTACGTGCCTGATAGCTGAACTCCAGAGTTCGGGAACCAAGCGGTTACATCCTGTTGAAGTACCCACGAGAAGAGAAAAGACTGTTGACATTCATCTCTTGCAGGTGTTTCGCAAAATCAGACAGACTAATTTTCGGATGGGCCGATTGAGCAATCAGTCCCAGACAAGCTTATCTTGAGCAAACACTTTTAGCCCGCTTAAGCTGCCCACAGTAAGAAACCAGAATCTGGCTGGAGTTTAGGTAGGTTTTTAGAAAAACTTTCCGTAAGTGGACAGAGTCAAGATTGGAGAGTCGCCATGTAAAATGTTACAATGTAGAAGAAGCATAATTATGGTATAAAAATGCACACATTTCTTAATTTTGGGAGATCACACTACTCGGCTATTTCAGCCAAGACTTTCACCCCAAAATTGTCAAAATAAACCCATCTTGGAGCATCCTTAACAAATGAAACCAATTTCATATATTAATTTAAAGACAAGATGAACTCAGCTTGACATTGATAAAAAGAATTGTGTTTTGCTGAAGTCTTGATGTTGCTTATGTACTAATTTTCTTGTCCAAATTTTTATACATTTTTTATTTACTAAAGCAAATTCTTAATAGCAATGGATAAGTTAACAGCAAGTCGTGCTTACTCCGATTCGACGATCTTTGACGGCTGCAAGTTTGCATTTTTATGAGTGTCACTTATTTCTTGTTTTTGCTTGTCGGAGACTTATCACACTACGTCTGTGTCCTTTACAAAAGAAAATTTTTTTTGTGTCCACATGCAATTTTCGAACATATTTTAACAAATTTTTTCCTGCCTGCTTTACTATTCTCATGCTTATTACGTTCTTGTCGGGTACATTTATCTGGAAATGCCTTTATATTCAATTACTAAACTTTGCAGATGACGCACTTACACACATGCTGAAAATAATAAAATGAAAACCACTAAATTAACTTGACACGCGTGTTTTCTTGCACCTGGTAAATCACAAGTTGGCGACGAGAATAATTAGATTTATGTAATTTTTACGTAAATTAATTATAAATATAATAAAAGGAGAAATGAAATATTTGAAAAGAACGACTAGGCATTCACCTTTATGAAATGAGTTGTAAACAATATTATGTGAAAAAAGTCATAGTACTTAAATCTATACGAACGACTGCTTATTATATTTTACACATTTTGCGCCGTCCGTTAACCCCACTCAGCAACACTTCAAAGGATTATGTGAAATTTTAGGCACTCACCGTACTCTACCCACAATCATTTAACGAGAAAGAAAAAACTCTCATAATGCGACAAAAGATTATAACGAAACAGTTATTAAATGATCTCTATAAACACATCTCTCCAGTTCTTGGTCGCTTATTTCTTAGGGCGTTTCATTTATTATGTCAAATTAGATCCAATTACAAAAAATTTACACATATGTTATTAAATTAAAACTTATATAACCAAATATTTAATGATTAATTTAGCACTAATAATAGTACCAGAATTACATTAATTATCTTCAAGTCCGTTGCCCTTTGTTTAGAAGACTATAATTAAACAAAGGTTAAATGACTTAATTAGGTATTCTAGGGCGAGTAGATGACTCAGATCGTGGTGTAGCCGTAGTGCCAGATTTAAAAAAAAAATGGAGAAATTCGCTTATGCGGAACTATAAAGTCACCATCAATAAACATTTGATGGGCTTCAAATATCCGCTGCCACGTATTGATGAAGAAATCGCACTCCTAAAAGAAGCTACAATTTTTGCTGAACTTGGTCTATTGACGCATACAATCAAGTTGAATTAGATGATTAATTGTAATTGCTTTGTGCCGCATATAGACATTCTAAAAAAGTAAAACGCCTACCACTTAGTATTAAAACGGAGACTGCCATATTTCAAAATACAATAAATACAAAAATTAGCTGCATGACATTCCCAATGTTGTTGTTCATCAGAATAATATAAGAATTAGCGGAAAGGATTTTGAACAACATGTTAGATTATTAAAAGCGGTTTTAATTAAGGTTGTAAGATCAGTGACTATTAAACAGCAGCTAGGATCTAGATAATATTGTTACATATTAAACCACAATAACAGAGTCATCTGAATCAAATGTCGAACGAAAGAAGTTAGCAAGTTAGCAGTAGGCTGAAAATTGTATAAAGCAACTCATCACATACGGCTGCTTTCCCTACTCTTACAACAGCTATAACAACGATTACTTCTATAACCACGATAAGAGCCAGAATACAAAGTAAAGTTAACAAAATTTAACTTGAATGGAAGTTCCCTCTATTTGGAATATAACCAACTTAAGGAGGAATGCTTTCGTACTAAATTACTAACCCTTGCATATGACAATTCTTCGGCATGTACAGATAATAATAAAATGAGAGGCAGTGAATTAACCTGATATGTTAAATAGACATGTAGGTTTTTATATTTATAAATTCTTTTGCTTATAGTGCAAATCTGTAACTACAATTGTTTACATGCAATGTAAATAGGAGTATTTTAATATATTTAAAGAATATATATATGTACATACGGGCCTCCGCGTAGTGCAATGGATAAACTTGCAAATTGGTCATCTCGTGTTCGCATCTCAGTGCAGTAGACCGTACCTTTTAAGTAAATATATAAGATGATTACAAACACTCACGTTGACCTTTAATAGTTTAATCCCTATAATATGTTTACTTGCTTTTCTCATTGATATTCTTTTATATACGTCGTGGCTTTAACACTTGGACTTAAGTTCACTTTGCTAATACCTTAACACTAAAAATTCTAGATGGGCTGTTACTCGATTAACCCTTGAGGTAACAATTTATTTACTTCGGTGTCTATCACAGCTTCAATTGCCGGGTTCCTTGTCGCGTATCGAAACTTGAGCGGTCGGTCATCCCGTAATATTATCTTACGCAGTGCAATATCTGCTGGCCCTGCCATACCGGAAAGTAAGTGTAACTCCTGTTGGAGAAAGGCATCGATCATCTTCTTCTCGCTATTATTCTGCGGCTCGGCGATATCCGCTCGTATTGTTTCATTTAGTTTGCAGTTTTTGGATGCCACTATCCGAAGTCCGGTAATCTTTTCAACCATCTTTAGTGCCGAAACACTCTTCAACTCGGTATCAGTTTTGAGTTTATTATCGCGGCCGGTAAACGGTATTATTATAAATAAATCGAAACGAGTCATTCACGGTTTCTAATAATTTACTTGGCCTAGAATCAGTTAAGGGTTTGGAAAATATTCCGCCTTGTGTCAATATCCCCGAATTAATTTCGGTGTGCTTCTTCTCGGTATCGGTTGCCTTTGGCTCATCGGTTTCTTTTATCGGAGATTTGACCGTCGTATTACATTGAGCGTTGTCGATTTGCAATTTCGCTGGACAGGAGGCAGTTCTATCCGAACAAGTTATCGTCGTTGCGAAAGCCTGCAGAAAGTTATATCCCGGAATCACCTCCTTGATTGTCTTCGGCATTACGATTAATTCTAACAGCGTCGTGAGACTTCGAAACTGCATAGGTGAAAGAACTGTTTGTGGCATTTTCAACCCACCGACTAGATGGATGTTGGCCTTGTGTGGCATTCGAGGATATCTTCCTTGCATCTTTTCCAAAATTCTTTCGGTAATGAAACTGGTGGTTGCACATGTAGTCCAGCGATGTTCGCTATGGCGGCTCGTTTCAAACTGAAGTTCAGTTTTCTTTAGGCATCTTGACGACTCATGTGGGGTAACATTTCTTATTGGCGAGGTGTGTCATTGTTCGGACCGAAGGCTTCCCGCATACGATGGTTTGCTCGGTCTTTTCCCTGGTTCGGTAAAATATTGTTGACTGGTAAGTTCCTTCGGCACGCTGTTCGCGTTGACAATATTCGCTGGTCGTAACTCCTTGTCGTCCACAACCATGACCAAGAGTGGTTGAAGTATTACGGCAATATTGGCGGTAATGATCCCTTTGGTCATATCGCCAACATAGTATATCATCTTCTCTAGTCATTGATTGGTGATATTGTTTGATCGTACGATGTTGTTCACGTGGAGGCCCCCTCATCGGGGGACTCTTCCGTATTTCTTCTTCTAGGTTTGGGAAATACAGTGTTGGCAAGAAAAAGCGTAAAAACCCGTTCTTAAGTCGTTCAGTGCATCGGCAGTTGTTATTTCTGAACAAAGTGAACGCTTTACCTGGTAGCATGATCACCATCGTACCAGGTAGAATATTTCGATCAATCCCATCGCTCTCGGATAGATCTTCTACTCTCTCAATAAATTGTAGTGGATCTTGGGATCCTGTATGATTCAGTCACCATTTACGGGCAATATCTAGCGGCGATCGGTAGCCTCCGGTAGCTGTATTCCACAGTGACGATGACCCTACGACATCCCCTTCGGGCACATAGCTTGATGTAATCACTGGTGCATTATTAGTCAGATAACGAAACTGAATAACTGTTGTGGGCTCAAATGCAATTGGTGTTGACATAAAGGGATGATATGATTTACGGATAATTGAGCCATAGTATTAAATTCTTGTTCGCTTCTGCAAAAATACTTGGCCACGTTGACCCTCCTGGTTGCGGCGAGTTCACGGCCAATTGGATGAGTTGATTGACCATCACTTCGGGAAAGTTTGTTGCATGATCTACTGCGGCAGGATAAGTGGGGATTGAAGCTCCAGCGATACCTGCTCGTGACAACTGATCAGCTTTGAGTTTTTCTTGTAAAGTGAGTAGGCGTGGTAATGTAAGCAAGCTGTGATTTCCACCCCCAAAGTTTGCGTAGGTCTTACACAAACCCGGATGTGCCGAGTTGGAACTCGGTGAGCTATTCCCCCAAATCATCTTTACGGAGGGCGCAGGCCAATGTTGTTCGTAAATTATTCGCCGGTCTTAGCAAACTGTTGGTTAGTAATACAATTTCTTTAAAATACTATATATCTTACGTCATCTTTCCACCGGTTGAAATTTTCGGGGGAGGAGGCACCCTATACTAAGGGAGACAATAAAATTTGTATCGGTTTACTAATAATTTCAAAATATTTTTCTTAAATTATTGTAATAGTATTTACGGGTGGTTAACTAAATGGGAGTAATATTTCGTAGGTGGAAAGCCTGTGAGATCTCAAAGGCGTACACTCGTATTGTTAGAAAAATAACTTTTTTTTCAATTGCCGAAATAGGAAGTTGTAACCGTAAAAATAAGGTTTAACCCTTTAAAATCAAGTTAATATTAAATAAAAATTCGAATACAAAAATTCGAACATTTACTCTATAAAAACTGAGCGATCACTTTATATCGGAAAATGTTTTTTTTTTTAATTTAATTTAAATTGTTCTTCTTTATTTAATTTAAATTTTCCTTTTTTTATTTAATTTAAATTTTCCGTGTGTGGCGTATCGACTTAGAAGCAAACGCTGTGCTCAGAGATACTCTATTTGAAAGTTCCTCCCCGCTACCAATATTTGACTTTCACTCTTTCAATACTTGTATTTCCAAAACAACAAAAGTAAAGTGTAGTGTGATCGCATACTGTCGTATGCATCCACTTGTCACGATTCTAGCTACTTTGTTGCCGGTAGAGCATATATATTTTCCTGACAAAGAATAAAAAAACGAAAAGGTCCCGTCGGTTGTCTACCGTCCCTCTGTCCACCGTAAGTCAGTCTGTAGTCGTCTGACGTCTGCCCCACATATGCACCCCCCCCCCCCCCCCCCCTCCCCTTTTCCTTTCAGCTACAGCAGTGGCAGCTGTAACGCTTAGCCACTCATCGGGGACACAAAAAAAGGAAGTAAACAGACTAAGATAACTTACAATATAATCCAATTGGCGCCGGTGTAGTGTCTGCCTCTTTACCTGGTTAAGTCGTTGAGTGCTGGACCCCGGGTTGTGGCCATACCTTTATGTGTTTCTTGCCTTTTTCCTTTTCTCCCCTCCTTCTATTAAACTCCTTCACTTAGATAAAAACTTTAACTTCCAGTATTGTGTGTGTGCACGGGTGTACACGCAGTTGACAAGTAACAAACTGGAATCTTTTTCTGTTTTTTGTCTTTTATTTTTATTGTTATTTTTTTTTCTTAACAAGCAAGTTTACAATAATAATGTTGAAGAACCTTTTGCAGTAATTTGACAATAATAAAGTTTGGGAAATTTATGCACGGCTTTTGCTTTTAGCAGCCTTTTTATCTGGAAAGGTATTTTTTTTCTTTAAAATGATAAACTGTTTCATTAACGCTTTGGAATTTTCGTTGAACTCCCTTTTTTTTTGTGGTAAGGATTTCTTATGGAAATCAACAATTTAACATTAAGAAAAATTAATAAAGATTACACCATTTGTTTATAAATGTCCTCTTTTACCAATACTTTTCTACATTATCCACTTGATAATACTTTTTGCTTCTTGTTTGACTAAAAATTTCCTATTGAAAGAAAGGTGCAGCCATTATTCTTGACTTGCTTCTCCTTCCTCTTCTTGTGCTTCTTTTAATTGTTCTACCTTTTTTTTTTCATTGTTTTTTTTTTGTTACTTCTTTTAATAAAAACGGTTTAGATTTCATTTTCGTAGTTTCATTTTAGTTAATTCCAACTAAAGTCACATTGATGTCATTCACTACAAAAAAACTTCACATTGGTTATTGCTAGTCCTTTTTATCACACTTGAAGGATAATTTCAAAAAAAATTATTTTTATTTATCCGTTTTATGAAAAGCTCGAAAATACGTCTGAACTTCACCAGATGCCAAATAGTTCTCCCCTCTAACTTGAAATTAAAACGCAGACAGACCTCTCGTGCTTACTCAATTTCCCTCTTCTTCTTCCTGTTGCTCTCTCTATAGCGGCTTGCCGCTACTCTCGCACAAGCAAGCAAAGATACCGCAAAATCATACGATTTCTTGCCTATGCTTGCAAGAGCAAAAGGAAAAAAAAAGGAGTACCGCAAAATAATACGATTCTGCCTGTACTTGCAAAAGCAAGCAAAGATACCGCAAAATCATACGATTTTTGCCTGCACTTGTAAGCAAGGAAAACAGAAAAGAATAAAACAAACATATACCGCAAGATCACGTGATTTATAAGCAGTAGCACAAAATCGCATGATTTTGTCTAACGGCATGCCGTTATTCCGCTGCTTGCGGTTGATACAGACCGACAGACACCCTACCCGAGGTTTGTTCGCGGCCGTTACACACTTTGAAGTGCAAAAAAGTAAAACAAAAATTTTGTCGTACTTCAACTGGCTGGGTATTGCATTACGAAATGCAATACGATGCCAGGCGCCCTAATTAAAATAATTGATAACGTTAGCATAAAATCACCTATAGATTTAATTATAAATAATTTACCTGCCAAATAAAGAAGTTAATTGTCTAATAGCAATTCAAATCAAGCGTTTCATTCGCTCATGAACAAAAGGCGTGCAATCCGCGTAAACTCAAGAAATTAAGGACCGTCTCTTGCCGAGTTCTATTGGCACTATGTGAGACGGACTTGGCGTTCTGCAGCCGAGCAGATTAGGGACAAAACCGCGGAATATTGAAGTTGTAATATTATAGACGTACGGTGTTGACATAAATGTACTTCAGTGATATAAATGATTGGTGTTAGCGGCTACGTGTAGTGGAGATAGAAAAAACGTCGTAGTATCTGGGAGGATTCCCTATGAATCCTTCTCCAGTGTGGTAGTATCTTATCTTTGGAGCCCTAATCTGCTCGGCTTCGGAACGCCAAGTCGATCCGTCTCATATTGTGCCAAAGAACTCGGCAAGAGACGGTCCCTAATAAAAACATAGGCGGATTCAACGCCTTTGGTGTTTCAGCGAATAAGAACGCTAGATTGAATTGCTGTCAAAACAATTAACAAACAATTCATTCTTTATTTCATGATCTGGCTTATTTATACTTAAAACTATAGGTGGTTTAATGCCAGTGTAAGCACTTATTTTAATTGGGGCGCCTGGCATGGTATACCCAGCCAGTTGAAGTGCGACAAAATTTTTGTTTTACTTTTCTTTTTTTTTTACAGAATTATGCAAATTCAGCATAATTCTGTCGCACTTCAAAATGGATGCATACGACGGTATGCGATCACACTACAACCTTCACACTTTTCAACCTATATCATTACATTGAGTATACTTCTTTACAAAAGGTTACTTATTATTTCGTGTGATGTAGTCCGGAGTGTACTTTTGCGTCTTGTCTTTCTTCCTTTTCTACATTTCACGACCGCGGATAGTGCTCTAACCGGATGCTTCCGTCCAACTCACTGGGAGGCCCGTTGTACATTGAAATTGTTTCTCTTTCTATTGTGTAACCACTCCTGTTTCGAAATTCAATATATTTTTCAATAGTTTTTATAGGTTTTTTTTTCTCTTTACTATTTTTCCTTTTTTTTTTTCTTCTTATGTTTTTTTTCATTAGTTTTTATATTGTGAGGGCGTTTCCGTCCCTTTCCTCAAAGGCTGGGGCAGCTCAGCGGCCCAGGGAATTTAGGGAAAATAACGCAAGAATATTTTTATTTTGCAGAGGCTCTTTATTTCAATAAATGTTTCGGTTACACTTGACTTTACTAGAGAGAACGAACCACTCTCCTCGAGTGTCTAGCGTCGACTCTCTCAGTCGGACCCCAAACCTCGACTGCCTAACTAACTAACATTACCCTATTATATTTTTAATCTATTCCTAATCTATTACTATCCTATTTTAATCTATTATTATCCTACACCTATCCTATTCTTACGCTATGCCTAACCTATCTTATGCTACCTTATTCCCTAGCACTCCTCTCTCCCCCATCAGAGACGGAGAACCCGTGAGGCCAAAAGGAGGAACGACCTTGGGTCCTCACAGATCCTCCGTTCGTCGGGGAGAAGAGGAGTGGCAGATGTTACAACTTTCCGGTATTGGCCGGTCGATGACGGTTTCGGTGTGGCGCTGCTGTAGGTTGCTGCAGTCGCGTCTCTGCTGCTGATGATGACTATTATGTCGATGAGTGGTCGCACAGCCTGCCGCTCGCGCAGAGCAGAGTGCTATTATTACCCGGGGTGACGCAGAGCCTGTTGCCGGAGCAGAGCAGGGTGCCATTACAGGTGACGACGCAGAGCCTGTTGCTGGAGCAGAGCAGGGTGCAATTGTGATCTTGGTGCAGCTTTCCGACATCGGGTTGTCGGATCGTTGGCCGCTAGTCACGTCCGCTTTGGTGTGCCTTTGGCTTTCCGGCCCGGAGTCGCCGGATCACTGGCTAGGGAGGTACGGATCGTGCCAACATTGGCCGCATTGAGCGCATCTGGGTTGACAGACCCTTGGCTGCGGGTGACTTTGTTGTTGTGTCGACAGGCTGGTGGAATATTGACAAAGTTGCGGTGCGCTCCTTGCGGTTGGTATGAGTGTGGTTCGTGGTAGTTATCATTGTTGGGGCGTTGATTTTATCGTGGTTGTCGTGACTTTCATTGTCATTGCTGTCGTTATTTGTTGTTGCGGTAGCAGTTGATGTTAACGCTAGCGACGTTGATTGGTTGATAGCTGTTGTCGTTGTGCTGTAGTGGTAGTTTCTGGTATTGGGATTATAGTTGTGTGGCGATAGCCACCTGTTGCCATTGTTGTGGTAATAGTTAGGAAAAGTTGACGCTGTTGGTGATTTTGTTTGTATTGTCTCCACCGTTGGTTATGTGAGTGCCGTTGATGTGGTTGTGATTGTTGTTGATGTAATTGTTGATGCTGTTGCGATGATTCTGCTGCTGTCGTTGTGCTACTCGGTTGACATTTGTCATTAGTGTTGTACGGAACTGCCCCTACGCTGGAGACGGGTTGCCTCGTGAGGTCTTTGACGGGCTTGACGTCTTGCACGTGCATGCGCTTTAGCGCCCGTGTAGTGGTGTCCTCGACTTGGATGATGTTCGGGGATTCGAATCGTACCACCGTATAGGGCCCTTGAAACCGAGGCACCAATTTGGCGGCGAACTGGGTGGCCGCTTTCGAAAGGGGGTGATGGCGGATGAACACCGAATTGCCGACTCGGGGTTGCCAACGGCGGCGATGGGAGTTGAAGCACCTTCGTTGTTCGGATGACGAAAGCTCGAGGGTGCGACGCACGTTGTAGATGACTTCTTTTAGGATCTGGGCTCGCTGCCGCGGTGTCTGGGGCTGGGCCGGCACGCCTTAGAGCCCCTTGATCATAGAAAGCATGTAACAGTCCGGGTTGGCGCCCTTGGATAATGTATGCCGGGGAGTAGCCGGTGGAATCTGAAATCGCTGTGTTCATTGCTAGGGCGATTTCCGGCAGCCATTGGTCCCATGCGGAGTGTTAGTGTTGGCAGAAATGTACGATCGTCGTCTTGACCGTTCGATTGACCCTCTTGGTGGGGTTCTCCCGGGGGGTGTATGGTGCAATGAGCCGGTGTCCGACTTCGATTTGTTGGAGGTAGCTCCGGAATTGTTTACTGGTGAATTGCATCCCGTTGTCGGTGACAATCTCTCGCGGTGTACCGAACTTACTGAGGATGTGCTCTCGGAAGGCATCTATCGGTTTGACTGTGGTGGCTCGTATGAGTGGGACTAATTCCACCTATTTGGAGAACTGCTCCACAAATACCAGGAGCATCGTGTGCCCCGCCTTCAAATGTAGTAGTGGCCCCACGAAGTCTGCACAGACTGCCGACCACGGCTCTAGCGCCAAGGCCGTCAGTATTTCTCCCGCCGGCTTCTGCTGGACTGGTTTGTATTGCTGGAAGCTCCGGCAATTCCGGACATACCGGGCGATGACTCGGTGCACCCCCGGCCACTTATATCGACTGCAGTCTCGTCGCGTCGTTTTGCATATACCGAGGTGTCCCGCTGTGGGTTTCTCGTGCTTCTCCCGCAAAATCTCGGTTCTCTCGGGTGTTAGTACGCATAGCTTCCATGCTGCTTCTCCCTCGTCCATGCTGCTCCGAGGAAAATGGCGATATAGTCGCCCGTCACTAATGATGAAATCGGGGAAATTCTGGGGTTCTTCCTGGATCTCCTGTAGTTTCTTGGCTATCCACTGAACGGCTTCGAGAGGGTTGCGAATTCCGGTACGAATCGGCGGTACACCGAAGCCAAGTCAAGGAATCTTTTGATGTCACGGGTGCTCGTGGGTATCGGCGTCTCGCTGATGCCGGCAGTTTTCTCGGAGTCTGTATAAATACCCTGTTTAGTGATGACGTGTCCCAGGTATTTCAGTGTCCTCTTAATAAACTCATATTTCTAAACGTTGATCCGTAGATTGGCGGCTTTGAGGCGGCAAAACACTTCTCGGAGATTGGTTAAGTGCTCTTCCAATGTCTTCCCGATGACAGTGATATCGACCAGATTCGCGAATGCATGTTGCTCCATATCCGGGCCAATCACGCTGTCTAGGGCTCGTTGGAACGTCGCGGGTGCTGAGTGGAGGCTAAATGGCATGACCTTCCACTGGAAAAGCCAGCGTCCGGGTGCCGTGAATGCCGTATACGCTCGGCTCGCTGCTTCTAGCGGGATTTTCCAATAGCCGTCTTTAGGATCTAGGCTGCTGATATATAGGGCCCTTTATAACCGGTCTAGGATAGCTTGAATTTTCAATAATGGGTATGCGTCAGGTACCGACTTGCTGTTGAAATGGCGAAAGTCCATGCATATACGCCAGGTGCCGTTCTTTTTGCGTGCTAGTGTGGTCGGTGAGTTATACGGGCTCTTGGCGGGTTCGATTCGCCCATTGGAAATCAGTTTGCCAACATCGGCGTTGGTCACCGCATGCATAGCCGGGTTGCGGGATGCGTATCGGAGTTTGAACGGTCGGTCGTCTTTCATGACGATCTTGTGCTCCGCGATGGTGGTAACCCCATATAAATTCCGCAGCTCTTGCTGCAGGAAGCGCTCGATGCGTCGCTGCTCTTCTTCGGTGCTTAATCGCGGCCTCCCAGTTGTGTGGTGGTCGTCTATTACGGTCTGCAGGCTTCCGGAGGGCGCATTTGCCCTGTAGCGTGTCCCGTTTGGATAGCATATGCCCGTTTTGTTCGCGCACTGCGGCTTAGTCCCAAACGCACTGAGGAAATTGTATCCTAGCAGTAGTGGTTCTGCTGCCCCGCGCATGAAGACAAGTTGGAGGTAGGTGGTACGGCCTCCGAAATTGACCGGACACGTGAAAGCACTGCTGGTTTCCACTACGGTCCCGTCGGCAGACCTTCCTTCGGTGCGCACCTGTCCTTCAGCTTTTCTCGATCTCGCGCGCCAGGGTTTCTGCGATGAAGATAGTTGTCGCGCTGATACCCACCGAACAGCGGAGCTTTTAGAAGATGTCTACAGATTTTCGGAGGTGGTCGAGATCTATTTTAAGGGGAGTAAGTTCAGGGTTACGTGAAACTTTTGGTCTATACGAAACCTTCTAATATAGAAATGCAGGCCGTTCGCCCATTACATTTCCTAGGATTTGTAACCGAAGATTCTTTCACAAGAAAATTATGCGATGTTATTTTCTAAGTTTATATTGTTGGGTTGGTATGATTTAGTTTTTATTGAAAGGGAAAAGTGCTTCGCTATCGATCGTTAATTTTTAGTTTTCCTCTTCCTAAATGCTATGACAAGCTTACTCTGATAATCGGGGGATATTACAAAAATATGGATAGGCGTGATAACAAACTGAAGAGGGTGTAGCAAAGTCTTGTATAATGCAATTGTGTGATTTTCAAAATCGTTAATTTTGCTTATATTTGATTTCGATCTCCTGTTTTCTCGTTTATTTTACACATGCATTTTACACGACCTTCCCTTGTTTTTTTTTTTTGTTTTTCGTTTACTTGTCTTTTCTTATTATTTTTTGGCCCGTACAATTTCTAGAGGTTAGTAGCTTAACCTCCATATATAATGCTTTGAATTTAAGTTATATTTGCTTTACTTAATTATTATGGCGAAGTTGATCTGATTATCAAGAGAGAGATTATAAAAGATCGATAAGTGTTATGGAAGAATGTCGGGGATGTGTTGAGGTCTTGCGCAAAGCAATTTTGTGTTTTCACATTCGTTAACTTGGGGTTTTCTTTTATATCTGCCTTTTCAATTAGTTTGATTTGTAGCCTTATTCAATCGGTACCATAAATCTCTGACTTCCTTTCCCAGCGTTATGAAACGTTCCGAGTACGGAATTGCTTTACTTCTCTATTTCTCGATTATGTTTGCTTCTAATTAGAGCGGGGAAAGCCTAAGTTTTATATCACTAGGTCGAATCAATGGGGAAAATACGAAGCTATCTATAAAATAGATTTATTTATCTTTCGATCTTCATCTGAGTTATTGCTTTTGTCGACGATAGTTTACTTTCGTGACGAATTACCCCGCTATCATAAATGTGGTCAATTTGTATTTTTTTCTTCACTTTTCACTTTGTAATTTCGACCTTCGCGATAGCTTGGAATTATGTTGTTCAATCAATATTCGGTTGTTTTTTTTTTCAATTGAGTCGCCTGTTTAGGGGTTTGGTGGCCGTGGTGAAACCTACATTCTGTGCTCAAGTGCACTGATTTATATTCCGTTCGAACTAGTAATATATAAACTGCTTACTGACATGGACTCCTACCCTGTTGTAACTGTGGGGGTACCTGTTGCTGGGGTTTTGTCCTTGATGTTGGAGAAATTGTCGTTGCTTTTGCTGCTGTTATTGCGATTGTTGTTGTAGTTGCGCTGATTGTTACCCTGGTGTGTGGTGAGGTCATTAGTTTTGTTGTCCTGCTGCTTGAGAAGGTTCTTGAGGTTGTTGTTGTGAGTGAAGACACGCTGAAGGTTGGTTGGCAGTTGTCGGATGAGTACAACGGACTTGCCTGCTATTGTACTTTCCCTTGCTATTGCGGCCGTTGTTGGTGAACAGAATGATAATGGAGCTGATGAGGGTGTTGCTGCTGTTGGCTTAGGCACCTGAAACAAATGAAATGCTTCTACGAGTTCTTGTTTTTGTTATTGATTAAAGTTTGTGTTGTGTTTTTGTTCCCGATAACTTCTCCTTTGTTTTATTCTGTTCTCTTTTGGTGGATGTATTTAACCTTGGCTTGTCCTTCGTTTTATTTGCTTTGGTAGAAATGTGCTAATGACGTCGTTAGCAAACAGGGCACATTATTACTTACATATGATACATAACGAACTGCACTCATATTTTGTTTTTTCTCTCCCTTTTTTTTCTGGTTATTATTATATTTTTTTTTTAGCAAAGCATTTCAACTTTCATAGCGTTCCGAGAACATAGGAGGCTAAAAAAGATATTTTCCACTTGGCACTTTGTGTTGCAACCCTCGATGTCTTGTTGGATTTCTCGATTTTCTCTTCTCAATCTTAACTACCAGTATACGTTACCCATGCTCTCATATATCCCTTTATTAATGCTTCCTCTTCGATCAGTAATTATGTTAGGGAAGAACAAGAATTGTTGTCGTTTTGTGGTCTGGCTTGACCTTCATTTGCCCCTGGTTTTACGTGATTATTTTCTTTTTTTTCAATTGTTTAATTATAGGTTTAATTTCGGTAAGTTTGTTTTCATTAATTTTTACAATTTTGTGTTAACCTTTATGCGCAACATGTTGTGCGTTTTGAGTAAATTCTCTATTTTTGTTTATGTAAAAGTGCTTCTTTTGTATGTGCAAACTCGCAACTTTGTTTGCACGCACTCACAAACACACGCAATTGCTAATGACCCTTTGCTTCTCACGTCACACTTTCGTCTGTACTTCTCATTACCTACGTTTTACAAACACATCAAGTTTTCTTCTTCACTCAGTTTCAGTTCTTTCAATTTTATATAGACATTATTTGCCAAGTATTATGGCTGTTTACGTTTATATTCTTTTCCACGGGCTTTGCAATATTATGTGAAATTTATTTAAGATATTCTTTGGTATTTTAATTTTTCCTTTTTTTTTGACTTTCACTTGACCTTAACGCTGTGGTAGTTTATCTCCGTTTTCTTTTGTATTCTTTTATTCTGAATATAATTTTGCTAACACTTTACCTTTGTACTGTATCTTTTGATAGTTTTATTGGATTTTTCTTTTCTTTTTTGTAAGTTAAAATCGTTTGTAATTTATTTTCACTTTTGTAGATGTTTTCTGTTTTCTTGTTTATCAAGTTCAAATTGTTTGTAATTGGTTTTCACTTTTGATGTTTTTTTTTTGTTCTCCCACTCATTTGTACTTTGTATACTTTTATTTTTTCCGGCCCGCAGGCGACACGCGTAGTTTATCCACTTGTTCTCGACTACCTACTTTTCTGCAACAACGCTATTCTGGCGATCGCCCAATTCGCCGCGGATTTCTCTGTTTTTTTCTTCTCTTTTCGCCGGGTGACGGTTTCGCGGGGATGACATCGCGGTAGTTGGTTTTATGTGAATTGTTATGGGCTTCTAAATGCCCGGCGTTGTTGTTGTGTGTTCGTTTTTAGGTGTTTTTGCATGCACTTTATTTAAAGTGCATTTCATGCCTTATTCAGTACGATAATCGGAGAGTTTATTGTTTGTGTTTTCTTTGCTTTGACCATATAGTCTTCATATCTAAGGTTTTTCCGTTTTTTTTTTTCACTTAATTTTTGGAGTTGTGCGCGATTATGCTAGAATTTATTTAAGACATTGTTCCCCTTTTTTTTGTATGAATTTTCTTGTCTTTTTTTTTTGTTCCATTGTTTGTGGTTTGTTTGTTGTGTGTTTTGCACATAAAACTTTTGTCTCTGTTGAATTGCTGTTTTTTTCTCTTTTTTTTCCACTAATTTTCACTCGCGTTCTTTTTTGAAAATAATAAAGAGTCCCTGCTCGGGCGCCACTTGCGAGGACGGTTCCGTCCCTTTCCTCAAAGGCTGGGGCAGCTCAGGGGCCCAGGGAATTCGGGGAAAATAACGCAAGAATATTTTAATTTTGCAGAGACTCTTTATTTCAATAAATTCTTTGTTTCGGTTACACTTGACTTTACTAGAGAAAACGAAACACTCTCATCGAGTATCTAGCGTCGACACTCTCAGTCGGAGCCCAAAGCTCGACTGTCTAACTAACTAACATTAGCCTATTCTATTCTTAATCTATTCCTAATCTATTACTATCCTATCTTAATCTATTATTATCCTATACCTATCCTATTCTTACGCTATGCCTAACCTATCTTATGCTACCTTACTCCCTAGCACTCCTCTCTCCCCCACCAGAGACGGAGAACCCGTGAGGCCAAAACGAGGAACGACTTTGTGTCCTCAAAATATTTTACTTTTTTAACAAAACTAGAACTTTCCTTCAGGACGTCGATCGTCGCTGTTTGACATCTTTTAATCGAATGTTCATATATTTTTCTTGTTATTCCATCAACAATCTTCTACGGTTTTGCATATGAGTTTCATTAGCGCATTTATGTGCACATCTTGCGGTATTTTGTTTACAACGCTTTCTTATGGCAAAAGTTTAAACTAGCTTGGTTTTTCTTTACAATTTTTAAGCACTCCATGCGTAAATATCAACGTAAAATGTTTTTCTTGGGCGGTTATTTTTACACGTTTTACGTTACGCTATTGAAACACATAAAAAAAGATTTCCTTCGCTGTCTCCTTTTCGTATATCCATCCGGATAATTTTTCCATAGGCGAGTTATCATTTCCTTTTTTTCTCACTTTCAAGAAATTATTCTTTTTTTTTAATACAATTTCCCTTATCGGGACTTTGTTTGTGCCTTTTTGTAACATCTTTTCTTATTTTAATATTCCCGAATTTTCTTTTTGTTATTTCACATTTTTGTTCTTGTCGAAAATTTAAAACTCTATTTCGTGTACATTGCGTTCACAGTCATTGAAACTGTTCTATAATTTACGAATTAACAGAGTATATAATCATTACTCTTACTATCGTTATTATCGCGATATATATATATTTTTTCTTTTGGACAATCTTTTACTTTTGTTAGGTGGCTTCTCCTCTGCTTCCTGAACCGCCGGACTTATTCTTCGTTATGTTTGGTCAGTCTGTAAATTTTTTTTTTCTAATTTATCTCTCGAAAAACAATAAATCCCTGCGCAGGCCCTATGTGAAGATTGATATATTGATGATTGTTCTTTAACAAACAAACTTTTTCTTAGCATTTGAATTGATATTCGAAACATATTTCTTGAATTTTACATACATATAAACATAGGTATAGATCGGGTTATACATTTTAATAGTAACCTTTGTTTTATTGACTATTATAAGTAAAAAGTTCTACATATTGTAAGCATCTATGTGTATATATCAACTTCTGTAATATTGAATTATTTTCCTTTATTTTTTACAACTTTTTACCATCTTTCCGACAATGTGGCGATACCGTGGAAAAAGAAAAATATTGCTTTGGCAGCGGTCCAATCGTCGACCCATTTTCGTACTTGTTCAGCATTTCGAAACCGCGTGTCAGCCACGCAATGCTGCATCGATCGGAACAAATGGCGATCAGAAACCGCGTGGTCTGGTCAGTACGTTGGGTGTGGCAGAACTTTGCATTTGGGCTGTAACAGTGTGTCTTGTAACGTCTGACCAAGCCTTGCCATACACTCCCCATTTTTGATGATTTGGGAACGCTTTCTGTACAAAGAATTTCTTTTTTTTATTTTAGCAATGGTTTCTTCGGAAATGTATGATTGATGCAAAGCTCTTTTCATCATTATCATACTTATCATACATATTATGTTCTCACTCTATTATTCTGTCTGCTACATGTTTAATGCGTTCCAACTCTCGCGAGTGCTTGGCATAAAATATTCAAAGCGATGCCTTGAATGGACTAAGTAATTGAATATGGAGGATAGTCATTATGGGAGAATGGTTTCGGCAATCGAAAACCTGTAAGCAGTGAGAGCTTGAAGGTACGTAAGTGTAAAAGCCTTAAAATATTGAAAGCATTTATAATTTAAGGAAAAAAATAAATGCATAAACAAATAAGAAAATTAATTTGGGTCGGGACCGGGAATCTTTTATCACCATCACCGTTATTCTGAAAAAGACAAAAGAAGTAAAAGAACAAAATTTACACGCTCTATAAGGTGGAGTGATGATGCGCTGATTTTTTCTATTTTCAAAATAAAAGTTTTTTTCGTATGTGGGCAGTGTGGGCGTGTCCTTTGAAACGTTTAGATCAATTTCGAATTGCTTTGCAAATTTGTAGGCGATATCTTAATTTCCACTAACGGGAGTATGTCTACCACACAATACTACAAAGTTGCGAAAACAGCCAAATGGGCAGACGAATAGGCGCACATGTTTAGGTGTGCTCCAAGTTTAAAATTGGCCAAGAATTTATAAGGTTTATAGAATTTTTTAAGCTTGTTTCTGCGCGTTATAAAGTTATTGAAAAAGCAATTAAATTTTGTTACACTAAAATATTGCGTAGACGTGGTCAAATTTCTAATTTTTTTTGCTACGTTATCGCCCATAGAATATGCGTTCAATTTTTTGCACATTTATTTTCTATAGTTTATGAGTGAGTAATGAGCAAAAAACCAATTCTTCATTCCCTCTGAAAAACAGAGGTATTCTCAGTTTACGTGTGGGCGTGCCCTTCGACAGATTTGGCCCATTTTCAATGCCAACCTGTGCGCAAGAACATTCAAAGTTTCTGGCAAATTTGAAGTCGATAGCTTCATTTTTGCGGCCAGGAGAATGTTTACAACAGACATTACACACAAAAATGGACGGACATCTTTAAATCCATTTAGAATTTGATGCTGATCGCGAATATATATATATATACTTTGAGGGGTCTCTGATGCTTCCTTCGTTGCAATTGTTTTGAACCACTCTCTTCCTTCGGTGACGGGTATAAAAAGAAATATTGCAATTATTCAACTGCGCATCAAATTGAGCACTAAAATAATGTAAAAGTATAAAAAAACAAGAAAGAACATTATAGTCGGGCAAAGCCGACTATTAATTACTCGCAATTTTTGAGATATTTTGATGAAATTTGGTATAGTGGCGTGTTTTGGCCCAAGGACTAATGCTATGGAAAATGGTTCGGATCAGTCCGCTTTTTCAACCACTCCACATATAACGCCCAGTTCTAAAATGTCGCTATATAGAAAAAAATTGTACTTTCCAAAATTTCTCGGCAAAAGTGGCTATGCAGTAGTATACCGCCATTCTATATTGGTATAAAAATTTAAGATCACATACAGTTAGTTATTTTATGTTAAAATAAGGATTTTCGCGAGAATTAATCACTCATCTTCACTCATTTGACTGCGTTAAAAGAAATTAAAACAAATTTTTATATATTCAAAATTATGACTCGATTTTATAAATTATTTCTTTAAATTATGACGCGAGTTTACATTCTTTAACTTTTCATTTTACATATACAAGGTAGTTACTTTGTTGTCTGCATTTATTGGCTCATAACCCGTAGACAATTGTTTCAACCTTTTTTTTGTACTTTTTCTTGCGGAATGCGTAATATATCAGTTGGGGCGAATAGAGTGGATTTACGTTAGGCACATATTTAAAGCTCTTCTGTGTAATTGATTTGGCCTTATCATTACGTGCACCAGGAAAGATTGAGAGGTTTATCGTTTTTTTTTCAAACCTGTTCCTGCAAAAATTATTTGTTAAATTGAAACAGAAAACCACTTTTAGGCTCGATACATTTTGAGAGCTGCCAAGTAAAGCGAGTTTTGACAAATACTTTAGCTAAAATCTGCGGATCGAAAAATTTAAACATCATAACATTTTATCTCTTGCCAAAAGCTAATGAACTAGTCCGGTTTTTACAGAATCTAAATAAACTTTTCATTCAGATTATAGAAATGATATCAATCCATCCATAGGGAACTTAATCATATATAGGGATTTTCTTTACAAATAACCACGTGTTATCCGCAAAATGTGCCCCTTCGTGAAATTTTTGATTACGGAACTACGTTCTTAATAATGGTCTTATAAATTCTTTGGCTTGTCAAAGAACGGACAAACGGGTGGCTTTTATATTATTTGTATTGTAACGAGTTTTCTTGGGCGAGGTATAACTCAGTCTCTCCAAGGTTCGTTGCAAGAAATTTTGAATAAAA
>NW_023998520.1:546257-565033 GCF_014805625.2 Glossina fuscipes
CAACAACACATATGCTAAAATCTAATATACCAAATTCTCCAGAATCTCCAGCTCTCAACTTTACTCAACAAATCACAAGTAGTAATGAATTCATTCTTTCATCCATTAATCAATCTTCAATTTCAAATTATTCACGTGCGCTAACTCGTTCAAATGTACCAAATCCCCTAAGTACAGATTATTCTGCTGGTAAGAATAAATCATTCACGAAAAATTCCTATAGCGACTTTCTCGACGGAGACGCTGACATGTCAACTTAACCCTCACTCCACTCTGCTTACATGTCATTACAATTAAATAAAGTTTTTAAAATTCTACAATGGAACATTAAGGGACTTATTAATAGTTTTGATGAACTCCGTACACTCATAAGTGATTTTAATCCAACCTTTTTATCACTTCAAGAAACCCATTGTAGAAGCTCTTTAATCCTATTCCACCCAAATCATATACTGGATACTTCACGAATGCTGATCAAAATTCATATTCCAAACAAGGAGTAGGTGTTTTTATAAAATCAAGTATACCTCACAAACGCATAAATTTAAGCTCAAATATACAAGCCGTAGCGATACAAATAATGTGAAATAGAAAATTTACAGTGCTTTCGCTCTATATTCCACCTTCGCAATCGTTTTCTCAGCAAGAACTCTACAATTTATTCTCCGTACTTTCCCCCCCATTAATTACATGCGGCGATTTCAACAGCTGGAATACCATCTGGGGCTCGACAGTGAACAACACTCGCGGTACTGTTTTAGAAAAGGGATTTTTTCAAAACAACCTTTGCGTTTTAAATGATGGAAAACCAACGCACTTCTCAACTCATCATACTTTTTCACATATTGATTTAACTTGTTGCTCTCCATCACTTCTTCCTTTGGTTTCCTGGTCTATTTCTGATGATCTACATAATAGTGATCACTTTCCAATCATAATCGATCTTAAACTTTCAACGTCCTCTGCTACTCCAGCAAAATAGGCCAAATTCCTCCTAGATAAAGCGGATTGGATCAATTACTCCAAACAGGTGGAGTCATTTTTGAATTCAAAGCCATTTAACGGGAACTGCAACCATGATGCTGCTATTATGTCTAAAGCGATTCGCACGGCTGCTCATCTCTCTATTCTTCAATCCTACACCTCTTTTAAACGAGCTAGGGTCCCTTGGTGGAACAACACGCTTCCGTTTTTGAGGAAAAATAAAATGGATCTATGGCACCGCTTTAAGAGATGTCCTGATCAGAATCACTTGTTATTATACAAAAAGGCCAACGCTCTATTCAGGAAGGAATTACGGAAATCAAAGGCACTTAGTTTCGAACTTTTCTCGAGACGAATTCACAGAAATACATCAATGAAAGTTGTCTGGAACAAAATCAACAGACTTAATGGGACTTCAAACATGAACCAAATTTCTGCCATCTGCACTCCCAATGGAACTTTAACTGACGCAGATGAGATTTCTAATTACTTTGGAAAAGTGTGGTGCGAATACTCCTCTGACAGCAACTTCTCCAGTGCTTTCATCGAAAATGAAAGGACTCCAATATCTCTTTCAAATAACATAGATAGATGTTCCTGGAAAATTGCGTATCCACCTTGGAACTTGGAAGTTGTCTCTCCAATTTGAAGAGGAAGACACCTGGTCTACACCGCATCTCATACCGAATGATCAGTGCTATGCCTAAGTCTAGTAAATAGAAATTACTGGACCTATATAATACGGTATTTATGACTGGCCATATACCCTACATGTGGAAACTGGCAACAGTTGTTCCAATTCCGAAGTCAAAAAATGTCTCCATCGCATCTGATTATCGCCCAAGTTCTCTTTTATCTTGCCTCTCTAAGGTTTTAGAGAAGATTATGGCATGTAGATTATCTTGGTTTTTAACAAAAATCTTACAACGTTTAAATAAATACCTTCACTAATTTTTCTGTGTGCACATATAGAAGAAATTTTAAATTTTGTATAAATGTAAAGTAGTCACTTTCTTGCCTATTAGATAGAATTCATTATTATTATTTTCGACCGCGTTACTTCGAAACCGAACGCGATTTTTAAAATGATATAAACTTCATGGGTTATTAAAAAATGTATTCTTCGAAGTTTTACTGTACTTTTTTAATACAAAGTATGGGCTACAAACAGCTGATAAATATTTGTGTTATTCATTTATTTTGCGTTTCGGTTCATTTTCAATATGTAAACAATTCAATTGGTTGCGCAATACGATAATAATAATCAGCTGTAATTTGAAGAACATTTTCGGATTAAAATCATAAAATTGCATTTGTGGTTGAAAGGCGGAAAAGTAAAGTATTTATATAGTATTTAAAAAAAAAATACAACCGTATCCGAGAGTAATAGGGATTTGCTGGTCGAATCGTTATGAAGTATAGCGGAAATTTTAATATGGGGTGATAAACATGACAGTCCGGTTTTCGAGTAAGCAGCGAGTAATAACTCGCTCTTTATAATTATGTATTAATTATTTTCTTTTTCCAGCTTTTTCTTGAAGAAACATATGTTATCATACTTTTTGCATATAATGCGTCAAAAAAGTGGAGGTTCCAGTTTTGTATGTGTTCAATTATTACAAACTTTGAATATTCTCTTCGAGAATACACGTAATGAAACTTCATTATGTAGGTTGATGCTAACTTAGTGAAACATTATAATAATTATTAATAGCTTCTTATTTTATTCTTAGATTATTTGTTAAGTAACAATCACGTAAACTCAATAATCGTGCATAAATTTGACTTTTCTTTTTTTTTGCCCTGTTGATCGAAAAAAGTTCGCCACCGCTTATCTAGAGGAAAATAATTATCTGATCTAGACAACATCTAGTTACTTAGGACAAAAACCTTATGTATTCTGACGAACAGAAAATTATGATCTACTTGTTTGCCATTCCTGGAAGAAAGACTTTCAAAGTAATCAATGATCACAAGAATCTATCCCTCTAAACGATCTACAAAGTCTTGCTCTAAACGCAAGGCTTTCTCCGTTCTGTGGTATCACGTTTTTCCGCCTGGGTAACGCTTTAAGGTGGTGTGATGCGTTCAAGGGGAGATAAATGCTCTTTTTTTTATACACTTATATAGATAAGATTATATATTTATTCAAACCACTTGCACGAATATGTCGAAGAACTAACAGGAAATATTCAATATAAAAAAAAAACTGAGTCTTGTTATAGTTGTTTTGATAATGCGTTGACGTTTCAGACTAGAAAAGCGTGATTGACCTGTCCTTACTTATTACATCTTATCATACCATAGCTGAAAGATAGTTTTCATTTAATTATTCAATTCCTTTAGTAGATGCAGCATAAGAAAGCTTACAATAGTAACAGTTAAATGGACATTTATACGTGCGAATACGTTCGCCCAGCAAACCAGCTAGCTCACTTTTCAATCCAATCATGCACTTTTTAATTTTACGATTTTATGACAAATATCTTTCACTTGTTGGGAGAATTCGTCACGTCTTCCATTAAGTAGATTCCTAAGACTTTAACAAAGCCTCTTAATTTAATTTTTGAAAAAATTTTAAATGTTAAAAAGAAACTTTTTTACTTCTTACTTGACGATCTTATTTTATCCGCCGTCAAAATTGAAATGTCCGATTGTATGAAAGAGAGAAAGAAATGCACGTCTGCAAAATTAAAAAACTCCCCTATTGTGAATGAATAAAAGAAAACTCTCATTGTGAATGTTAACTATAAATAGCGATCAGCTGACGATATAACGCGCTTCTTTGTAATTATCGACATTTATAGTGTCACCGAAGTCTTCAAATAAAAAAAAAAAGTTGTCAGCTGATATCATTGTCGTATAGCTTACGACAAAAATAGTATAGCTTACAACAAAAATAATAAATGTTTAATGAAAGAAAGAAAAACACGAAGAGATACAAGGAAAGTGAACGGGAGAGAATTAAAAATTCTAAGCAAAACATACAAAGCAGAGTACGGTATTATATTGCATCTATGCATAACTTTGAAGCGAAATTCAGACAAAAATCGCCGGGAATTTATTTTTGTGCATATGCCAAAAATATGAAACATACATTAAAATTATATGACGTTAATATAACGTTCAAAGAAAGAGAATGAGTATAAAACTCCGCAAGGTATTTTAATATACGGTCCACCTGTAGGTTTGCCAGATGAGAAAGCACGCAAGGAAATCTTGCCGTTAGCCGATGACGTTGAAATCTCTACGCTAAGCAAAAGAAATTGAGGGCTATTCCAGTGCGGAAATTCAAGCAATATGCCATGAAGTAGATCTCAAGGCGCTAGAAAAATACCTTGACTTGCACCATGTGTGCTGGCCACAATTCGAATACGAAGATGGTGTAGCGGTGCTTGGAATAAACCAAAAAACAAACATCTTTTTTTTTCTTTTTGGTTGAATTGAGATGGACTAAGCCAATAGATTTGTGGCTTATATGTCCAGATAATAAACTGTCGTAATTTTTGGTCACAATTATGTACAAAACGCAACAAAAAAAGGAGCGGCCGTAATAACTGGAGCCAGCATGTTAAGCGTAATTGTGTATGTGTGTGCTTGTTTAGTTCTTGAAAGTTAAACAGTGTTGCAAACTTTGGCTGAAAACGAAAAGGAATGCTATGGTAATAGAAGATGATTGAACGCAAAAATGAAAGAGAAAAACGGAAAGAAGAGGAAAAAAAAATTTTAAAAGGATAAATTTGCTTTTCTAAAGCAAGTTAGTTCCCCGAGATGACGTACATTTTTTGCTGCAAAGAGATCGAGGAAACAGCCACATAACTCGAAGAAGCTAAAGCAATTTCTAATGCCATTAAGCTTGTGACATCTGAAGATTAGATGCTCAGCAGACTCAACAACATTGCAAACTTCACAAACATCACATGGTATAGCGCGAATCATTTTTAAATAAACCTTGTCATAAGTATGACCACTCATGAGTCTATAAAGAATTTTGATTTCCCAGGAATTAAAAGAAGATACAGAAAAGGGTTTGAATTGAAATGTGGGATTTAATTTATAGAAAAGGCGATTGGATTTAACGCGCGCGATTTCTTTAAATTCGTCGTTTAGCTGTTGAAGGATGAGGTTGCGAATTGCCTGAATTGCTTAATTGGGAGTGTATTTGATGGACAAAATTGTCCCATCAACACGAGCTCTCCCTGCATGAAAGTCGGCTTTTACATTTTAAAAAAAGCCGCAGTGGCCAGGTACACAAACGAGGTGACAGAAGTAGAGCTGACCTGCTGTCAGAAAAAGTAACAAACCTTCTGATATCATCGAAGATAGCAACCTTAATAGCATGTCGAATGGCGAGCAACTCAATAAAAGTCGAGGAAAGTTCCTCTTCCACTTTAACTCGATGTACTGTTTCAGGTAGATGTTTCACGACCGAGAAGTCAGATACATTATGTCCGACGGAACCGTCGGTGGCATATATATTATATCCGTTGTTGTATTAAAAAAGGAGCTTTTCTTGGCATAACAACCTCATACAAGAGAAGTTGACATTTTGTTTTGAGGGAGAGATCGATCCGAGAATGTTCATGAAGACTCTGCATTTGCTGGTAATGAAATTCAAGGGAGGAATTGAATCTAACTTATCAAAAATATGACGAAGTTTTTAATAGCAAAAAGTATAGCTGCAAGTGACAGTATCACTGAGAGATATAATTTCCTGAAAAAAAGAAGCATTTATCATCTTGACTTTAATTAACTCTTTGGCAGTGCAAAAAATGGCTATTTCGGAAACCGGCCATTCACCAGATATGACATTGAGAATATGTTGAGGAGTTGAGGGGGTCAGTCCAGTACAATGCTTCAACATTCGGTTTTCAAATGCTTGTATACCTTTCTCAATATATTTTGGGAAATTGCAACATGTGAAATGTCCAAATTCAATTTTGGACCTGACTAGAGATTTGTAAACGGTTAAAAACAAACATCAACTAATAACTAAGTGACGATGCATCGACTGTAACAATTTATTTATTTACTTGCCTTATACATACGTATGCGTCCACACATTTACGTTGCCATATGTCAGTACTACTACTATTACAACAATATTTACTATAAACACCTGTTAAAACGCTTGCGAAAGTTTTGAGTATTCATTCTGTCAAATAAAATTTCGTGGGAACCCACAATTTCATGGTTTATCGCCTTTGAGCTTACGTCGCTCAACGCAGCTTTGGGTGTTATTTTACTGTACGCAGCCGGAGTCGCTGCGTTTGGACAATTAACACACCCCCGAAGGTCAATAATCACATGAGACGCTTTAAATAGAGTTTAAAACATTTAAGAAATAAATACTAAAATATCGAATAGCAAACGCGGTGATATTCAAAAAATAGGGCGACTGACAGATTGAACAGACTGATATCTATGCCAATTTACTACTATGAATTAATAAACATGACACAAATTTTCAATTTATTTTGGGAGTTGTCGAAAAAATAGACCGATTCAAACCATTTTCAATAGCGTTCGTCCTTGGGCCAAAATACGGCGGTGTACCAAATTGCATTAAAATATCGCAGAAATTGCGACCTAGAACTTGAACACAAATTCATATGGGCAGACATTGGAAGGACGGGCAGGCAAATAGACGGACAAAAGTACAAAAGGACAGACGGAGAGGCGAAGAGAAAGGCTCATTTGTAATTTTTCCGTCCATCACCATAGAATGATGCGTTTGCAAGAGAGAAACTTGAGAGTACATACATTCATGATCAGCATCTAATTATAAATCGATTTATGTACGTCCGGCTGGTGTCTGCCCATCTATGTAATCTTTGTTTGTCTCTTGGCCACAAAAATGAAGCTGGCAGAAGCATTGGAAATTGTACAGAGGCTGGTATTGAAAATTGCGCATATCAATCGAAGGATACGCCTACAATGTGACGTTAAAAATTGCGTTCCTTGTTTATTATTCATAAACTACAGCAGATAAATCTACAAAAATTTGAAAATCGAATAATATCCCATGAGTATACATTTTTTTTTGGTTTTAGTATATATTACGAAAAAATAGTAAAACTAATTATAATAAAATAATCATTTCTCGCTTCTTTAGTATATATTATCCAGCCAATTAGTATTTATAGCGATAGATGGCCACACTAGCAACGCCAATGAGTATCGAACCCAATAAGAAAAAAGCATAAGAAAAGACTCAAAATGTACTAACATTAAAAAAAATAAATGAATCTTATAAGAAAATTTGCGTGTTCTATCAATTCTCTTCATTTGTTATTTCTTTGAATTAGTGCGAGTACGCCTTAAACCCGATAGCCGCCACCACTTTGGTCGGTTTGCCATTAATACTGCGTCGTTATCTTTTTCCCTTTCCTGAACTGGCAATTTTCTAGTGGCGCCTGGTGTACTTGTTTCAACAGCATTTTTAACAAACTCCCCTAATTCTGGTGTCCTAGTCTCGGTTTGTCGTGAAATTCTATTGGGTGTCTCACAGAGTTGGGGTGACCTATGATTAAATTTTGGGTTTAATGACAACAAGTGCTTTTTACGACACAGCGTTGGACCATTTAAAAAGGTTTGTTTCGATTCATCATCAAGAGCCAACAAGGGCGTATCATCGGTCTGTGGACAGGCAGCTACTGACAATTTGCTGCTACAACTGGGACAATCATACATTCTTTCTTCTTTCCTGCTTGTTAAAAATATACACCGTCATAAGGTAATTTGCTATCTAAAAATGGCGACAACCATACCAAATGCCACCGATTTCCCATAACCATTATTAAATTTTTCCTCCAACCCCTATCATATTTAGACGTTTGACGTTCATGATAGGACATAGCACCCTTCAAAATGCTTCCGCCAAATATCTATATATACATCTATCTTTTCAGAGATTATGTTCACCAAATGCAACTATGAGCTGTGCGATGTGCTTAGCAGACTCCTCCGCAAGTATCCGGACCTGTGGCATCCTCGGCGGTCTTCACCCAAAGGACTCTACAAAGAACTGGCGCGCAGGCTTAGCGTGGAGTTAAACAGCACAGTAACCGTTCCGCGAGTTATAATGACTCTACAAACAATCAGAGATGGTATAAAAAAGCTTGATGCAGGGTCGTTCCATACCGCTCTTACCTCATATGCGTGGGATGCTGAAGAGCTGGGATGTAAGCAGGCAGCTAAAACCAGGAGGAGACTTTTAGCACGTGAAAAGGCCGCTAAGGAATATACCCGTCTGGCGAAAGGAAAATTTTGCAGATTCGAGGAGGGTGAGACGGTTCTGAATACATCCATCATAGATGATGTTTTATTGGGATTGAGGCGTATAATACTCGAACTGAAGTTTGAAACTGTTTTAGAAGTATCTTCAACTGCGACATCGCAAGGATCGACGACGGGGCGATCTACTCCAAACGAGATGGTAATGACGCCAAAATCACTCAAGAAAACACGTGCCTGGATGCTGGACAGATTCCTAAAGGACCGCGGGAGAATAGCTACTAAAGATTGCGAGGTCCATAACGAGAGTTACGGCAGACCCTCTACCTCTACGCAGGCTGCAAATCGCCGGCAGTCAAATCGTCCAAAACCCGCCCGATTGACCGAAGAGGACGACTTTGCACAGGCCCACAACAAGAGCTACGACGGACCGTCTACGTCTGCCCAGGCTGCAAGTCGCCGGCAATCAAATCGTCCAAAACCCGATCAACTGACCGAAAAAGACAGAGTTGTGCAGATCTATTTTGACGAGGTGTACACCAACCGCGCGACGGTGTACTCGCGAGCAGATGACGCGCTGCGGGGTTGCGACTACTCCAACCAAAGGAAGACGAAGACAATAGAACACCAAAGTGTGCTGGTCTTCGCAGCACGTAGTCTTCTCACTCCATTCCACGTAGTGCTGAGCAGCTATCCCCGCACAACAACTCAGAAAAAAATTGGGCCGGTGTTGGAAGAAAACATGAAAATGGCTGAAGAGATGGGGCTGGACGTGAGAGCTGTTGTCTACGACCGAAATCGGGCAAACGTACAGCATACACGTATATTTGGAAACAAAGTATCCAATAGAAAGCGGGCAAACGGCAGCGCACACTACATCCGGTTTTTGTGCGATTATCCCCATATAGTAAAAGTAATTTTTTAAAAAATAGGGGCCGAAAAAGACCGTTTTGATATCAATGTCTTGTCGATAGTGTCGGAAATGCGACCGAAAGGTTCTTCTTACTGGCAACAGAGAGGCTGGATGCCGGCCTACAGCAAGGCATGGGAGTCAGCCATTTCGATGCAGGCGATGAGCGATGCGCAGGTCGCAACACTCCAAAAGCAATCGAAGACAATGACGGAAAAGCGCAAGCACTCTGCGACTTAACCACGATAATTACCAAGTTCGTAAACGTCATTCATCGAGAAACCATCAGCAGCGACACATGGACAGAGCTGAAAGAAGAACTGAAAGACGTAGAAGATTACTTGCAGAACGAATTTATTGGGGACCTGGATCTCTGGACGTCCAAACAACAATCACGAACTTCCAAGCAATCATGGAAGAGCTGCTGGAGGCTTACCCTGGCATAACCATCGCGCCATACAGGGTAAGCCAAGATCTGTTGGAAAGATTTTTCAGCAATATGGCAGCCAACAATAGCAACAGGAGGTGCCGATCGTCCGTAGAAATAATGGCGCTGACCAAAATACTAAGGACCGCAGAGGAGGAGTGTTGGTCAGCAGCAGTCGAAGAGGAGAACGACTACCTCCTCATCGATAAACTGAGCTACGTCCTTGAAGCGCCGGCCAATGAAGAAGACGAATTTGTACCGTTCGCCCCTGATGGTGAAATATTCTAAGATCTGTCCATTAGCCGTTACGCCAAAAACTTGAAGAGTTCCTGAGGCTGCTCTCAGGATGTGGAATAGCACGCTACATTCGTGAGCAGCTGCAATGCGAAATATGTTTAGAGGAATTCACGCTGAACGAAGACGCCTTCCGCTATGTGAAACGAGGTCGCAAGATTGCCAGAAATAAACTAAATAGATTAACGTAGACCTCGAAATATTTAAAACCGGCCTTTCCAACAGAATCTCTCCATAAAGCTTTTCAGAAAGGGTACGAGATCTTCTACGCGACCATGAGACAGCACATGCTTGCAAAGAATATAGGCATGCGTTTACAGGCAACAATAGTGAGACGAATTCCTTTTTTCCGAAGATCAGGATCATGCAGCAGAAGTGAGCTTCACCGGAGGAATTTGCTCGGGTTCTTGCTGGTAATATTACTGTCCGGAATAAATTTTAGGGAGAAAATGGAGACCAACATCACGTGGTCGTAAGTTCCTTCGCGCGCCATCTCCACCCTCCTCGCAATATTCGTTGCATTCCTATGGTAAGTTTGCATTTATCTTTACTAATTGTTATTTGTAATTTAATTATTTATTTCAATTTAATTTCAGATTAAAACACAATAAGACAATAAAAATTGCTCAGCATAAAAAGACAAATTTTTTTTCCCGTGAAGGATATTAAGTAGCAGTAAATATGCTGAGCAAGTCTTACGTGCAGCCAAAGAATTGCCCATGCTCAGTGCTGATGCCACTTTGCAGCCTATAACACGTACAGTATTACGTAATAAAATCAATATATGATCAAACTTTGTTTGGAATGATCGGGTACATGGTAAAACAAGTCAAAATTTTTGGTTTTGGATTGAAGATCCCGAATTCACTTTTGTCTTTCATTCTGAATTGTTCCAGGTTTTCTTACCAATCCGCAATTACAATTCTATTACAAAAATAAATAATTTCTGTTTAAGTACTTCATGTTAAAATACACTTTTTAGGCCACGCGCAAATTTGTCTACAGCCAAAAACCACAAAAACTGGGGATGACAATACTTCTCAAAGAGCCTTTATCGCCACAATATTATATATGAGTAGAGTGTGGCACTTAGCTGGGTGCTAATGTGTGGACTCCATTAACCTATAGCTGTTAGTGCTCTGAAAAATCTAGTCTATGAATCTTTATATAGGTTTACGCATTTCAATCCTATACAAACTCAAGTCTTTCATTGTCTTTATCATACTGTTAATAACGTTTTGTTGGGCGCACTCACAGGTTCAGGTAAAACTATAGTGGCGTATATCAGCATACTTCGAACACTCAATAATTATGAAAGAGCCAAGGTTGTTTATATTACGCCTTTGAAAGCTTTGTTTAAGGAAAGAATTAGCCATTGGACTTTCAACTACTACTTACCACACCAGAAAAATGGGATGGCATCAGCCGGTCTTGGCAGACAAGAGAATATGTACAAGATGTTGTACTAATTGTTATAGACGAAATACATTTACTGGGACACGACAGACACATTGAAGTAATTGTGTCACGTACGAACTTCATTACACCACACATACCGGATGCAATATACGTATAATTGGTTTATCTACTGCTTTGGCCAACGCTCAAGATCCCGCCAATTGGCTGGATATTAAAGAAATGAGGCTATATAATTTTAAACCTTCCGTAAGACCGGTTCTTTTACAAGTGCATATAAACGGGTTTTCCGGTAATTAAACCGAATTGAGTAACTTTTCTGATTTTTCTTTAATCATTTATTTGCAGGCAAACATTACTGACCACGGATGGCCACTATGAATCGGCCGACATTCCAAGCAATACGCTCTTATTCGGTAAATGAGATAACGATAGAAAAAGTGTGTTGCTCTAATATATTTCTTCTTTACTTCTTTGCCAGATACTAGATTATTTACGCTTATGCTTGTGGTATTCTGCCGGTGCCGTCTATGCTCCCGGTGATTTAAAATACCTTAACAAGCTCAAACGCTACATTATCAGTAACTACGAAGAATCAGATAATAATGAATTATATCAATACGTACAATTTGTTAAACGCAGTGTGGAAGCTAAAAGATGTATTATCTCCTTTATTTTATTTTATTCATAGAGTTCAGTTGGAAATCCTTTTGTTTTTTTGCAGGCGAAACAAATCTTTTGTGCTTACATGATTTACTAAACGCTGCTTCAGAATTGTTGGCCTCTTCGTTGCTTTAAGACGTTGCGGAAATAATGCGTATACAAGTAGCTAAAGTTGTATTATGGGGTTACGGACTCGATGATCGAGAATTTGACGCTAATGTTAAAGAATGCTTGGAGAATGCGAGAATCAGTGGCTTTTACTCTGACACCAGACCAGCAATCAAAAAATGGAACTATTTGGAATTTTTCGACGGAATAAAAAGTTCAAGTTATGCGATATGATTTTCAAGGATATTTTTTTTTTTAATAACTTCAGCCATGCTTGACTGTTAACGGCAAAGGTACAGAATTATTTATTGGCGGTTTTGCCATATGGTACGCCAAGAAACATATGCAACCAGGGCCAGTTTTCGGTAGTAAAGATCATTTTTCTTGTCTAGTAGTTATGTTATATATTAGACACTTATACTAATCGCAATGACCTCATAATGTAAGTTTTTATACCTTCATTATTTCAGAGATTCTCTTCATTTTATATAGATTATATTAATTCCTCACAATGTATGGAAACACTGTACAGTCAAGAATATTGTCATCTTTTCTTTAAATTTGATTTTCAGCGCCACCATCCATATATAAGTGCGATGGTTAATAACTCCACTTGAAGCTATGACCGCGACCATGATGGAACAAATACCCAATTAACCGGTTGCGAAGTACGCTTTCGTAATTACAAATTTGACAGGCACATCAGTATACGCTACAAAAATAACATTTTATCTGTGTCGACCGATACGGAGAACCGTGGCGAATGGAAGAACTGCTTTGTCGTTAACAATGTAGAATAACCTACGGGCTATTTCTTCGGTCTCTCGGCTACTACCGATGATTTATCGGACAACCATGATATATTTAGTTTTAAATTTTATGATCTAGACTCAATAGAGCGTGGTGCCCAATTGGTAACTATTTAGCCTTTACCGACTGAGCGCTCACCATAGTTGCGACGAAACTAAATCTTGCTGCGAACACGAAATCGTCAATCGCGGTTTTAACCTAGCCGACTATTCAGAAAAATTAAGCATGCAGATACCGTATGTAGAATGCCTACCGAAAATAATAATAATATTCACGTAGTAGATACGCGATTGGGCAAATTCACAGTTGATGAAAGCGGTTGGCTATGCTCAATGCAATGATGCTACAGAAGAAGCAACACACTTGGAAAATACGAACACGAAAAGGTCTGCTAAAAATTACACCGTAAAGGAGGATCGATTGTTCAAAAATATTGGAGGCATTTGTGAGTCGTTCCAAAAGCTGGCGAAACTTCTGAAAGTTGGAAAATGGGGAACCACGATACGGCGCGTCACATCTGGATGATTTTGGATGCTTTCTCAAAATATAATACTGTTACGAATTTCTCTTTTCTAAGATAGGATTCGTACCACTAAATCGTGGATATTCTTTTCAAGAGAAATACTCTTCTAAATGCTTTTTTTTACAATTATATTCCTTAACAGTAGGAATATTCACAATTTATTTTGGCAGTATTCTCGATTCAAATGTTCTTGTCCGACTAACCCTGCCTTCCGCAAATAGTTTATTTGTATACATTTTTACCAGCATACTATTGCTTAATTTCATGGCTTCATTTTTAATCCGCTGTTAAAAATCTTCTTTTACGGTAATTGTTCTCCTCGCATGACGTGCCTGCGAATGTACACTTGGTTTTTCCCTGTCTTCTTTTTTGCTAATCTTTTTCATCGGCCGCAGCTGCATGACGTGCCGCGAATGTGCATTTGTTTTTCCCCTCTCTAGGGAATTTATTATTTGGGAAAATTAATTATCCGGAATGAGCTGCATTTAGGATTTACGTAACAATACATTTCCGGCCGTCAAAAGTGCATTTGCTAAGCGTGCTCCTTCAGGGCTAAACGAGTTTACAAATTTCTCTGAAACGCCTACGCATATTGATATCAATCGAGGAACAGCGTTTACATCTAAGAAATTTTCCAAATATTGTCATGGCATATTTTGATTGCTGTGAAAACGCCTAAGGCAATCGGTCCTGCCGAAAGAACTAACCGTACCTTGTTTTCTATATTACTGCTATCGGTAACCAATGACTCTATATAAGATTCAAAGTTATCGAATATTAAGTGGTCTATCAATACTAATGAAAACTTCGGGCTAGAGTCTTCATGATTTTTCATTTTGTTATCGTCCTCGTAATATTCTGCAAAATCCAATTTTACTCACGTTAAATAATGAATGATGTCTAAAGGGGCAGAAGATATTTGAAGTGCGCAGCAGCTTTGCTGGTCAAGTAAGACTTCGTCATGAACAAGGAAAGCACAGATTAGATAAGCGGCATACGACCCCTACTAAGTATACCGTCGATAACGTGGTACTACCACAACATAAAACTCCGAGTAGTGCGGGTTCTTTGAAATTATAACTTCGTTTCAAGACCCTTTCCTTGTTGCCGAAAAGATATGCTAGTGGGGACACTTCAGCAACCCATCTAGAAAGTATTCTTCCGTATACACGACCGATCCGGTAGACCATGGTGTTCACTCTCTCTTGTTGTCGATGAAGATGTAGAAAGCGGTTGCGAGCAGGACGGGCATGGCAGAATCGGGGTCCATTCGGCTGCACGGTAACCGAGCTGTAAGGCAAAAAGAGGGGAAAGTAAGCAGTTGCGTCTATGTCGTCTGCGAGGAATAATCCGAGCGTGCTGTTTCCTCTTAAATCGAAACGGATTATGTTGTTAGTCTTCCAAACACCAAATTAACATATACATATATACATATATATACGCTTATAAGTATACAGTTTGGCAATTCCGCGCGTGAGTCAGCCCAAATACAACCAAATCCAAAATTGCCAATTACCGAAACTCAGTGAACTTTACCAGTAGACATTAGTCAGCATTTCCGGTCAAGCATATAGCACTCTCATCATTCTTTACGTAAATTTAGCCTAGTAAGCACATTTTAAAATTTGGAAAATATTTTAGAAATTACAAATACGCTTGTAAAACAAAAATAATATAATTAATAAAGTGATTTTGGCAAGAAAACAAGCAAAACCTTATTTTTTTAATTTTTTGTAGGAGGAGCGTTACGATGTAACGTTACTGGCGCGTTCGCAAAAGTTGACGGCTTATCAATTTAATATCGGGTTCGTAGAAAAGTTCATGGTTTATCAACTTACTATCGGCTCCGCAAATAAAAAAGTGTAATTATAACTAAATGTAATTTCTGTTTGAAACAAACAAATATTTAATTTAAAATATCCGTGAAAATCAAAAAATAAAAGAGAGAAGAAAACAGATTAACACACTAAAAAGTAAGATTGACATATTACACAAAGTATGGTTGGCGGTTTATTAACCTAGAACCACATTACTTCAAGCGAAAATAGGAAATTATCCTGTAATTATGCTAAAGAAATTTTCTCGAAAATCAACTTAAATAATTTAAAACTTTTTTTTACAAACTTTACCTTGAAGAGAAATACGCTGATGTGAAAATATAATAATAAAAAAATACATTACATCGTGACAGACAAATATTTTGTCGTTAAACATTTCAATAAATCTACAAAATAATCAACTTGGTTAGTAGCACTACCAGTTTACCAACAATTCTACCACCCAGTGCGATGGCAACATTGATTAACAAAATTAGAACAACATGAAAACAATAAGAACCGTCATTCTGACATTTGGGTAAATATTACCTATAATTTAATCGATATACATGTATAAAAAATAATGCTAACAATAATATATAATCTTATATATATGCATAAATAGAATTTTTATATCATTAAACTTTCTTATAACACAGCAAACTTTTTCCGTTTAAAGGTAAGTTATATTTGAAAAATTGTGTTTGAAAATCGGTTTAATTTCTCAAGTGCGTATATAAAGAATTTTAAAGTTCATTTGAAAATAGAGAAATATAATTTACACTCGCTCACATCAGCTAACCCCACAAAATTGTTTTTCTCTCTCAGTACTTCCTCACTTCTTCACTTACCACTTCACAAGGCCGAAGAAATTATGTGGTTTTTAGCGGAAGTCGACGGAACAGGTTATACTATGATCCTACTCAGGGCTATGGGCAACCAAATAGTGGGTCAAACGAAGTCTTCAATGTTTACGGCATGCTATTAGTATGGTGGAGAATAAAAGCAACTTTAATTTTTCCTTATTCGAATAAAAGCAACGAAACTTTCTTCAGAAGAGATTTACATAATCTAAAGCAAAACAAACAAAAAGTCGAGTCTTTCTATGCCTCAATCATCGAGATCCAATCTGCAAGTAACAATAATATATTAATTACTGAAACAAACCACAGTGTAATAGAAGCAAAGCAATACTTATTCGCGGAAATGCGCCTCAACACGTTTCCGTCGGGATATAAAGAAACTTTAGGTTCAGGTATCAGATCTATGAGACCAAAAACTTTGGCAGAATCCAATGCATTCTGCATTCAAGAGCAAAACATGTGTTACAATAAAAAACGAACTTTAATTTTCTTCAACAAAATAGCAGAATTATACCACTAGCTAACCAACATACTGATACAACACGTTAATCAATCTTTAGCAAATAATAACAGTTACCAAAAAACCCCTAAAGCTATCTTTAAACCCTGTCAGTCTAACGCAAATAATGCAAACTGGTGCAAGACAAGCCAAAACAACGCAAACTGGACCCAACTAAATAATAAGAATACATGTAATCAGGAAAATTTAGCAGCAAATAAATTCGGGCAGAAAAATTTGCAATACAATCGAAACCCATCCATAAACACATCCACACGAACCAATGGATATCAATTCGGGCTACACTCATTGAGAAAAAGCTAAAAGCGTGCATCGAAGCATCAAGGTGGTGGACTAGTTCTAAATTATGACTATATGCGAGTTAACTCATTAGAACAAAATTATGACCAAATCATTGAGATCGAAAATTCTCGTTGGTCCGCCTCCACAACAAGAAGGACCACAGGTAAAGAGAAATAAAACAAAGTTATAATGACGGACATCTTCGGCGCCTATAAATTATTCGCAATTATGACAGACGATGACACCCTCAAAATAGTACGAAATACATTCCAAACATTTCGGACAAAATAAACTATTGAACTATGCAAAATCTTAATACAAGATATCCGGAGCAACGATAACCAGGATAAATTAATAAGCAGTAACCACAATTCTAATCGCAGACGCAGACAAGAATATAACGAAAACATAATAATACAGAGCAAGAGATCCCTGTAAAGTACATTCAGAACATCCAAGTACAACCTAAAACTCACTCAACCCCGTAATTAATACAGTCATACAAATCCAACAGCTCAACCAAATAAACTACAACATTGACACATGCAACACCTAAATAACGTAACAGAAGCATTAATACTATCCAAACTCAACATGATTCTAATACAAACACAAAATACATTAAACGGTACAATTAACTTACTTTTAGGAGAGTACTATTTTTTTTAGACCGGAAGTGTAAACAAGTGTAGACAAGGTATTTCATTGTGAAATCTCAGATAGTAATGATCGTAATTACAAGTGTATTAAAGATATTTTTCATAATAATAGTTCCGCCTCCTGCCACCTGTAAGACGTTGAAGAAAGAACGGACGCAATGAAATCAGAAGAAAATTACATACTACTTATTAACGCATCCTCAGGGCAGATCTCAACAGTTTCCAATAATGTGGTACAACATATTCTCATCCACAGCTCTAATATGCTGCGAAAAATGCAACGTAAATATCAACGGCATTTCGTATTTAGGGCTATCCAACATTCACTCGGATAAAGGAGCATTTTTAAAAATCCCACTGCAAAGCGAAAGTTACATCGTACCGATTTCGAAAAGCAACGAAATAACGCTCCCAAAACTGAAGGCATATCACTTCCGAAACACAAAAATCCTTGGGGAACTACAAATAAATGCAAAGAAAAGCAAAAACAAAATTTGCACATCATTGGAAGCAGTAACTTAGTCCTGACAACAGCTATCATAATGTTATCAAGGAGACCAACAACAACACTTGGGATAAAATAAGTTAATCATGAAGTCCTCAAAATACAACGCTATTATATTTACTCCGTCAGTATTTGACGAAATCTATACGCAATGATCTGTTCAGCAACGTTTGAATTTCAGCGAACTATCATTAATTTTTTTTGTACCTTTCTCTCCCTGCCTGTTTCAAACTATGTAATGGTCTTTTCGAAGGCACTTTCTAATTGGATGTTCACTATCTTTAACCCTTCAAGTTGCTCCATTGAAACGTCTTCGTTCAAACCACATATAAATGTGCTACGGCAGTATCTAGGTGATTGATGTGAAGTTTGTAGCGAACTGATTTTGGTAAAAGCAAGCGTATGGTGGAATATCTAACCATAGGATCATACGTATCGATGCAATCTGTATCCAGCTTTTGAAAACAATCTTGTGCAACAAGCGGCGACTTTTATTTTTCGATCGAACCATCTTAATCAAATTTTTTATTAAATAAACACTTACGCTCGATAACATATATTAGTTTGGGGAAAAAGAAATCCATTATTTTTTCGGTAGATGGCTGCACTGATAGATTTCTCGTAAAGTATCGATGAAACAATTTCCGATACTGTACATTTACATACTGTACATTTACATACTTGTTTGGTCCATTCAGTTGTGAGTTACAGCGTGTTAAAAATGGAAGTGAACAAAGAGAAAATTCGGTACATTTTACA
>NW_023998520.1:575033-606786 GCF_014805625.2 Glossina fuscipes
TGTAAAATGTACCGAATTTTCTCTTTGTTCACTTCCATTTTTAACACACTGTAACTCACAACTGAAAGCACCAAACAAACAACAGCAAAAGAATTTTTTTTACTGCGAAATGTCGCCGTTCCAACGAGCATAAATCTGAAATTGTTTGATCGATACTTTACGAGAAATCTATCAGTGCAGCCATCTACCGAAAAAATAATGGATTTCTTTTTCCCCAAACTAATATTTTTTTCTTTTTTCTTATTTTTTCCCCTCCTTTTACTTATTTATACATGAATTATTGTTTTTAACTTTTTAATTTATTTCTAAACTTACTTTGTTATTATTATTTTTCTTTTTTCCTTTTTTTTATTGTATAATTTTAAAAAATTAGTATAAGATTTTCTATTAGGAGCACTGAATTCGCTGAAATTTTCTTTAATTGAACTCCATTTATAAATAGGTAAATAAATAAATAAACAAATATAAGTCAGGGATTGTGAAGAAAAATATGTCTTAGGTATATTTATTCAGTTTAAGGGTGGGTTTGACCATCTCGACTGGAACAATATATTTGCCATCCTGGGAGAAGTAACTTGCACGGAAATTAAACTCTTGGCTAACTATTTCCCTTAGAGGCGAGCTTATGTTGTCGGCAGAAACGAAGTTGTCTTCAGGTATGTGGTTAGAGGTTCCCTACGAGGATCCATCATACCATTTATAAGGAACACTATGACGGACGATTTGTTAACGTAACTAGAAGGAATATGCGGTGAAGTTAATGGAATACTTAATTGCTCTGCATATGCAGATGGGCTGCTCATTTAGTGAAAGCTAGGGTTCGGAAAGTTATTGAAGAATGCGGTGAAAGCGCTATGAGAGTGATTAATGCATGGGGACATAGTGTTGGCGTTAATGTGTCACTGGAGGAAACTGCGATGATGTTGTTGAGAGGTAGCCTCCCACCCGGCAGACCTCCAGTGAACAGAGTGGAGTCTTAAGTACGAGGATGAAGCCAAATGCCGAAGTATTACTGTGATTGATCGGGGCAAGTTTATTCCACACATTGATAAGGTGTAATAGGAGAATAAACTTATGAATGTGGTAGGGCAGATTCGTCGTGTCCTACGGTGCGAATGGGGCCCTAACGTGCCGTCCGGGCAATATACGGTCGCCTTTTTGTTGCTTGTGCAGCATACGGAGCTCTCGTGTGGAACCCGGACGCCACGACGTTTGTAGAGGGAAATGATTGCTCACTTCGTTTGCCATTGGTCACAGAGGGGTTAAGCAGATATCCACGTTAAACACCAAAAGACATCTGTACTTCGAAGGGTAACATCGGCCATGCAACCTGTTGCAACATGGTTACTACGTCATCCGCCTTCGAGGGTACCGTAAACTTTTTCCATGCGCCACTACCAACTAGACCTCACACGTTTTGATCAAATAACTGAATAGAAATAAATGGCTATATATCCATTTGACAGATATTAGAAAGGACTTAGAAAGAGAATATTTTTCTACTGTCTAAAACAGATTTCCGGAAATGAAGTAATCGAGTGGTGAGCCTTTAGGTCCTTTATAAATCAAAGGAACAGACAAAGTTTGACTGAAAATTTTGCCTTTAATTTTATCGAATTCAATAATGCTAGGATTAGAGTATCCTATGACGACAGTTCTCGGACGTACTATGGGAGATATGATTATCTACTATTATGGGTCTATCTGTGGGAATGGTATGACACATGGCGTGTTACTATTGAGGTGTTCTTGGTGACCTCCCACGATTGAGAGACTTTACATTTGAATTTTTCGGAGACTTGCTACACTTAGGGCAATTTTTGGGAGCTGGAAAATTAGCAGAAGTTGATTAACGATGCGCAGTAGTTATATTCAAAGAGCTTAATTCTGATCTACAGTGAAAGCGGAGAATTAGAGATTAAATTATAGAAACGGATACGTTATTGCCATATTGTGAAGCCGGGTTGCCCGTTTGCATTAAGCCATTGACCTATGTTGCCCTGAATTTTCTTAATTACTGTTGCGATGATATCTATAGGAAAATGGATATCGGGCTTAGTCGAGAAGTTTATTTAGGATCAAGAAGGGACAATTCGGTGAAATTAAACGGTTTCGACTTGTTATGATTACATATTTTACGACAAGTAAGGTATTTTGGAACAAGTTTCAGATTAATGTTAAACACTTATTATGAAATACATGATTATACGGAATAACAGATAATGTTTCAATAATTTACAATTTTTTACGCCATAAAATATATTGTGTCAAACGGCTATTGCTAAATTTTGACTGATTAACAGTGTTTGTAGGCACTGTCGCCATATTTCTGATTTAAGTTTGAATGCGTAAATTGGAGTAACTTGGAATTGAATTGATAAAGATTGAAATTATTTGTCACAGCCGAATTTACGTGAATCAAAAGCAGTATAAAGCATGGTGATATAAAGATTAATTCTATAAGTCAACAATAGAATATTATGTTTGTGACATATATTATGTATAAATAGTTGTAATATAAATGTAAATTATAAAGAAATTAAACCAACAAACAAAAAAATTAAGTAAAAATGTAACATATCACTAAAAAGTTTATAATATAATATTTGTATGATTTGTATGAATTGTTAAAGCTGTTCAGTGGAAAGATAGATATTTACAAATAACATTAATTTTTTTTCAATATGTTAATAAGAACCGGTAAACGTAAAGGGTGTTACAAGAACTACTGAGGGATAAATAAAAGAAATTGTGTTTTGTTATACTTGAAGAATTAGAAAAATTTTTAAAAGCGATTGTAAGCGACTAAAAAAAAAAAGAAATTAAGCCTGCTAGTTAAACATACACAAATATTACTATGGATATAAACAAATTTTTATATAAATAATCGCGTTAAATACCAAAAAGTTGAAAAAATACCAAAGTTTAACCAAGCAGTGAAAACAATAACCGGGAAAGCTAGCCAGCAAGATTTATTCACAAAATAAATAATACGGTATTGATATATATCCTGAAACTACAGAAAAGAAAAGATGTTGTGAACGTGCTCCCTTTCCATTAGTTACAGAAAGGAACATACAGACATGCAGAGTCCAGTTTATTCAGTTGGAAGATAGGCCCTAGAACATGGCAACCCTTGTCATTAGAGTGCGTGGACAGTAGCAAAAAAAAAACTTTAAACCCCGTATGACATTCAGTCACCTCTGCGGGTCCATGTGCGCGGATGCCAGATGCTTTAACCAAAAAACAAAAAGGGGGGGTTAGCAAAGAAAGAGGAAAAGCAAGGGAGAGTTCGGCACACTCTAACTTAGTTTCGTGAGTGATGGGACCTAAGAGAACACCGTGTGTGAAAGCTCGATCGCAGGAGAGTTATTTTTTTGCTCTTTAATCGGTGAGGAGGTGACAAGCTTTTGGTCGCTGAAGGCTACTCGCTAGGTGTGACGTTGAAAAAGTAGCTGCGTGTACTAAAGAAAGCTTTTAAGAAAAGAAAATTAAAAGTTTTTCTACTGCTTTACTCTTCCTTTTTTGATTACCTAAACGAAGAAAATAAACAAATGAAATCTAGCAAATATTAAAATTAACGCTTTGTAAGCCATATTAAAAAAAAAATAATGACATGTGCAGATGTGTGGGTCTAGTTCAAATGTTAGATGGCCTTTGTACCGTTATTCAGCCGCCAAATGAATTACCTATGTTGTGATGAGAGAAATAAATAATACATATATATATGTACATATAGATATAGAAATAAGTTAAACATACATACACTTATGTACAACTAACAGCAATAAGAGGCTCTTATAGTATTAACGAAAAACAAAACTAAAACAAAGCAAAAAGCAAATGAATGCACAAACAGTAGTTTTTTTTTTGTTGTCTAAATAAATGAAAGAGTTTTCTAGGCATCTAATGTCGAGAAATTTGAAAAATTTGCTTTGTAAAACTGTCAAAATTTATAATAAATCGATAAACAGTGGAAATAAAATATATATAGTTCTTATTGCTACGGTTTTAGTTATTTTTATTTATTTATTTTATTTATTTTAATTCTAGAAACTCAACTAAACAAATAACAGTCGAGTTCAATTGGCTCATAATGCAAAACTTATATTAATTAATAATAAAATTTAATATAAGTATAATAAAACAAATAAGAAAAAAGAAAAAAAAGCATGTACACTATCAGCATAGAGCCACGCTTACAACCGGTACAGGACCAAATTACAAATGAACCCCTAAGCCATCGCAAACATGCATAAGCCTGGTAACTGATAATGATTAACAATGATTCATTTTCGAATCGAAACGACTTTTTAAGGTTAAAAGCTAGTTTAAGTACGACATAGGTAAATCGCGCGTATTAAACAATGTTACTTTAATGGACTTTAAAGAGTCCGATAACGAGAATAGGTGGTAGACGTCATTTAGGTTCTTGCAAACGACTCTGAGCGGATTAAACAGCTCATAATTAAATTTACACTGACTAAGCTTAACCAAGATAAAGTGCCTAGAGAAGCGGTTAGGGACATTAAAGCTTATTTCACCAAGTAATGAAGGCACTGTAGCACCATTTATTACTTTGATTACAAAGGAAACGCCAAGAACAAACCTACGTTTCCCAAGAGACGATAAGGACAGCAGATGCAACCTATTTTCATACGGAGGAAGAGAGGCAATTGGATCCCAAGCCAAATTTCTAAGGGCAAACAGCAAGAATTGCTTTTGAACAGATTCAATTGACTCTACGTAGCACCTATATGAAGGAAACCACACAACAGAGGCATACTCAAGTATAAGCCTAACCAAACACATGTACTGCCTTTTCGTAATGTAGGGATCATCAAGCTCTTTGGACCACCTTTTTATAAAACCAAGCGCTGACCTAGCTTTGCTAATCGAGAGCTCAATATGCTAGTTGAAACGTAACCTATGGTCAAATAGAACGTCTAAATCTGTGATCGAATCGACGTCCTCCAACTTATGCGAATCTATGAAATACTGAGTAATGAATGACTTTCTTCTTGAGAAAGAAAGCTTCTTACATTTACTCAGATTTAGTTTCAGAAGATTCAAAGAGCACCATGCAACAAAATTATCCAAATCACCTTAAAAATGATGTGATTGCGATTCAACAGAGAAGGAAGAAAACAGTTTCACATCATCAGCATACATTAAGATCTGGCTGGAATTAACCACCGATGGGAGATCGTTAATGTATAAAGTAAATAAAATGGGACCTAAGTGACTTCCTTGAGGTAGATGTAGACATAATGGGGAATTCATCCGAGGTGATGAAGTTAAACAAAACTCTGAAGGATCTATTGTGCAGATAAGAACTTATCCATTTCACTAAGTAGAAAGGGAAGCCAGAGGCTTGGAGTTTAAAGATAAGTAAGTTATGGTTAACCATATCATATGCTTTGCTTAAATTAGTGTAAATAACATCTGTGCGAGAGCCACTAGAAAAACCCTTGAAAACATGACAGGTAAACTCTAACAAGTTAGTGACTGTAAATCGCCCTTTCCGAAAGCCGTGCTGGTGCGAAGAAATATAAGAATTAATGGCAAAGGCCAAATGCTGAGTCACAATACGTTCGAACAACTTGGACAAGACACGCAACTTGGCTATGCCTCTGTAGTTCTCAACAAATTGTCTGCGTCCACTTTTGTGGATAGGAATAAGGAAACTACACTTCCAACATGAAGGGAAAACACCTAAATGCAAGGACATGTTAAAAATCTTTGAGATCACACCACATAACCGACAGCGCAAGATTTAAGTACACATGATGGCATTCCATCAGGACCAGGCGAACAACTGTATTTTAGAGAGCTCAACCCTTTAACAACGTCATCTCCCGAAATAACCAAGTTAGGTATTGAAACCGAATTAGTTATAGGATATGGGTAGTTTGCTGATAAATTGAAATAAGCAATCGAAAAGTTACGTCGGATATACTCAGCAAATAGATTTGAGATTTCAAAATCACCCGAGGAATCAGAGCCATTAAAAGAAACATGAAAGAGATATGTGGAAATTTTTCTTTTAGAGTTAACAAATTTAAAAAAGAATTTAGGATTATCAAACAGAGAGGATTTAATGAACTGAAGGTATCTGCAATAATAATGATGGTTGAGGGAGTTAAATCTATGCCTCGCCACCGAGTAAGCGATATAGTCGAGCGCAGAGCCACTTTTCGAATATTTTTTGAATAGCAAGTTTTTTCTATTTTTGTGATACTTAATTGTCTTATTAAACCACGGGGGACACTTGCTTCGAGGTCGACATTGCTTGATCGGAACTGATGCAACAATAGCTATATTTAATGTATTGTAGAACGATGACAATAAGCTTTCAATACTACCGCTTGAGAAATCAAGGCAGAAATGTGAAATACAATGTTTTAGCAATACAATATTGATTTTATGAAAATCATAACATTTATTTAAAAAAGTTTGATTTGGCACATTAAGACATTTCAACGAACCATCATTCATATGATGAAAGGAAATGCATATTGATGGATGATAAGGATCCTCAGGTAAACTAAAAGGTGTACAACGATTTACGTTAATCTCGGGAAAATTGGCAAAGCAGAGATCAAGCAGTCTACCATTACAATTAGGGGTATGATTATATTGACCCAAATTATGATCAAACAATTCACTAAAGAACACAACAGCCCTATCAGACGTTGAAGTAGGAATCAAACAGCCAGAATTATCACTGTTACACCAAGTGACTTGAGGCAAGTTGAAGTCACCCAATGCAACGACCAAATCGGTGGGTCTAGACAGCTTGGCCACTTCACAAATGAGGGCTGCGTGTTTCTTGTAAATGGAGATATCAGAATTTGGGGGAATATAGGAGCAGGTTATAAATAGATGTTTATCAGGCATATTCGCACGAATGGCGATAAATTCAACGTCAGGAGAAGTGGGAAATTCTATTGAATTGGACGGGACCGGCGCAGATATGGCAATTAATACACCACCACCAATGCGATTCACTCGACCATTTCTAAAGACTTGGAAAGAATTATGAAAACTTTCTGACGAATGAAGATCGGGTTTTAGCCAAGTTTCAGTGAAGGCCAAACAGAAAAACTCCGTGCTCACTGAATTTAAAAAAGTAGAACGAATTTTTGAATTTAGGCCCCTAACATTTTGATAAATGAGAAATAATGATCCTGAAGGAACATTTAGTTTTTTGAAGGCGACAAGACTATTGCTTTGGTATTACGGGGACGATCTCGAGGGATAAATTCCTTAATTAAGGATCCTACTGGCCACAGTGGTTTGTTTAACAACATATCACTGTTTTCAGTCGGAACTAATATTTTAAAAGAGGAGATTGCCCTAGATTGAGATGGAGCCATTTTGAAGATGGTAACGCGCTTTAAGTTGACTGATGGGACTTTCGCCGCCAGATAACTTTTTACGTTATCCACCGATGTTTCAGGTGCCAGTCTTGACACAAATATAGCTTTTCTGGGAGGAACTGCCGTCAAGCAAATGTCATTACTTGGAACAGGAGGGGGTTCACGACAGGAGATTTTAGAGTTGAAGAGAATATAGATGGGGTTATCGCCCTTGCACCGGCAGCTCGTGAAACTTGCCCAGTCTGGTGACCAGCGTTCACACGCGAACAGCCAGGGGGAGAGGAAGATTTATATTTCACTTCATTACTTTTAGGCGATGGCGCTTGATTAGAATGAGTGGGGGTTCTGGGCGGAGACACCCTCGCCACTTCAACGTAGCTTAAAACCGACGGACTTGCCGGTTTGTTTGTAACTGTTTTGCTACCAACCGACTCAACAATATCGGAAACATTACTGTTCATTTTAGAGTTAGAGGGAGCGGTAGCTTGTACCAACGAACCAGATTTGGAGAAACCCAGAGGTGACGTTCCACACGCTACGCTACGAGCAGAAGATGAGTGCCCAATAAAACGACACTCATCAAACCTAGACTTAATTAGCTCAAACTTTTCCCACAAGGAGCCGAGATTTCTACCCAATTCCGAGAAACCAGTACGCGTCTCCGTGAAAAGTTTATAAAAGTCAATGTCCCGCTGCCTACAGTCAGGAGATGACCATCTTAAGCCTTTGCTAGAAGTACTTATAAACAAAAGGAAAACAAAGGCATTAGTAAAATTGCCTATGAAGTGCATCTAGAAATGAAGTAGTGGAAGATCCCAAAGAAATTAATTCGATTCCCAAGGTGCGAAAAATGTGAAAGACATGACGTGTGAGAAAAATTGTTAACGAATTAATTCTGGAGCAAACAAAAAGAAAATTCGATTTAACCAAAAAATAGTCTGCTTATGACCACCCCATTCGCCGTTGCTACCACTGAAGAAGGTGCGCATTGGAGGGAGGATAAGGTGGCTCAGCTGTTCGCCTGTACAAAAAGCAACAACATCAACGACTTCGTCCCTTGAATCGGCTGCTTGACAACGGTCAGGTATTCACCTTCGTTTTTGTTGTTTTCGTTTACATGTGAGCCGCAATGAGTGGCTAAGGTTGAACATACTACTGCTGTAGCAGGAGTGCGATGAGGGGGTGCACGCGTGGGGGAAGATAGGACAGATACACATAGGGGAGACAGGACAGATACAGACGGACTAACTCCGGACGAACGAACGACAGACCACCAACTCCAAGAGCGGACTCACACCGTTTTTCTTATTTCTTTCTCTCTCTCTCTTCAGGTTCTAATCCTTTTGTGTTTTTTTTTTTTTGGTTCGCATTTCCCTCTTTCTTTTTTTTGTTTCTTTTCTTTGTCATGCGGCTCAGTAGGCTAGGTCCATGAATTTAATCGCTCTACCGACAAACGGAGCTAGAATCGTGACAGTATTTTAGTGCATAAATAATTGAAAAGAATAAAGACGGAAGACAAAAATATTAATCAGAATAATTAGCAGCTTGTTATTTTGCAATTGCAAATTTTGTATTTTTTTTAGTGTGACCTATGTAATGTAAATTGAGAAATTGTGCTGATAAGTATGTTTAAAAATGATTTGGAAAAGTTATGTACATTACACCTTTAGAAAAAAAAATATATATATTGCTCGGTTTTTGAGTATTACCAGTTTTGCTGCAGTTTTTGAGTTCAACTCGCACAACACAAGGCATTGTAGGCTAATGGTACTTCTCCTTTAGTTTGTGTAGTGTTTTACCAATGTCATCATGACCTGCTGATGGCGAACAATGTGCCGCTGTTAACAAAAAGTTTCTGGGCTCGGTGGGTACCCATAGTTTCCAAGTGTTATTATCGAGAATTTCATCCCCGGCTCGAAAACCTGTCCTTGTAAACACAGGCCCATCTGATATACAGAGATCTAATCTAAACTCTTCTGATTGCTATCAACTGTTTGTTTAAGCTAGAGTGATCCGTGAAGATGGCAAACGAAAGACCTTCAATATATGGTCTAAATATTTCTACAGTTAGCTTCACAAAATTCTACTTCTGTCACCGTGTAATGTCTCTGTGCTCCGTCCCCTAAAATTTGGCGTACCCAGGACTACAAATCATTGCACTGATAACGCATTGCTGCAGCATCTCGAAAGAGTGTAGTGCCTCATCTGATAATGAGAAGTATTTTTTCGATTCTTGGTGAGACATGTAATCGTGCAGCTTTTGACGCATATCTTCAAATACATCTACGGTATCAACCAGTCATGCCAAGAAATCTCGTGGACAGTTTAGCTGTTTTCGGATATGTAAAACAGTTCATAGCCTCTACTTTCCTCGGATCTGTTGTCAGGCTTCCGTTACCCACTACGAATCCAAGGTATTTTGCCTCTGTCTAGCAAAACCGATTTTTCTTAACATTGATAGTTAAATTCGCATTTTTCAGACAATCAGGAATCATAATTAGATGTAACAGGTGCATATCGAAACTTAGTGAACATATCAGTAGATAATATAAATATGCAAAAACGTTTTCGCGCAAGTAACCAGGTATAACTTTACCTATAGCCCACAGATTTGCTGCACGGCTTTACATAACCCAAAACGCTTTCTTCTCTCGTAAACTCTTTTCCAGGGGTATTTGCCAGAATCTGTCCTTAGTGTCAATAGCTGAGATGTATCGAGTCCCATGTAGGCGACTAACTAAACCTTCTATATTTGATAATAGTTATAGTTCAATCAATAAACAATTCTCAGTGCCTTTTCGCACCAAAATCACGCGCTATTGTTTTGTTCAATTACCCCTAAAGATAACAAGCGATCGAATTCGTCATATATCATTTTTCAAATAGCTGGCGAAATAGGATAATGTCTTTGTTTTATCGGTAAATGTTCTTCAGTGACGATGATTTCATGTCCCCTTAAATATGTTTTGCCATGTGCTAATAAATCAGAAGATGGCAAAGTCTGTTTGACTTTTCTAGGTAACTCGAATGTGTAACGCTAAGTTTGTGAGCTACGCTCAGACGTGTGTTTGGTTTATTATCACCAATATTTATAGTTTCTAAAAACATTGCAAAGAGAAGAATTAATATATGTACCTCGTTTAGTCACTACTGACAAACCAAAACTTTCCAAATGTGAATACCAAAATAAAATCCTTGCTGTAAGCCTGGAACTATTAAAAATTACATATAATATATCTCCCACATATAATATATCTTCACATTCAACTGGTAAAATGATTATACCATCTACAGGCGTTTCATTTCCATTCGCTGTTTTAATTCGTCGTTATTTTGACAATTTGTCTCGACATTCTTTTGACATCTTTTCATATCTGCGGCTGACAATTCTTCGCTTCCTAATCTCTTCCCTAAACAATTAACTCTCGCTTCCCTTGATATTCTTGAATACTTCAGTTCGAACTTTTGCGAGGGCAGCTTATTAGATGTTGACGAACGATGAAATATCGGTCTTTGTAGAATCTTTAGTGGTGCGTTTCCGGGTGGGAACACGCTGGTATCCCGTTGTCTAAAATTGACAGTAACTTTCACTCTTCCCAAAAAAAAGCACTTCATATTATGGAATGTACACCTACAAAGATTCGTTTTCACTGCTTCTGCAGGATATTTCAGGAAATAGTCTCCAGGCATTACGCACACGAAACATAGCTTTACCTGAAACAGTGAAGAACAAAAAGTTCTTTTCATTGTTGGATTGGATGTATTCGTAACAGACTTATGCAGGTTGAGTTTCTGGTGCTGATGATGATGAAACGTCTCGTGTTTGACAGTTTTTTGAACGTGTTTGTTTTTAGCTTGTATTGTTTTGAGGAAAGTGATTCTACCGCCATATTGTTATTAGAAGTGCTGCTCTAGTCGTCATAATTAACCTGATTTATCTGCCTAAATTTTTGTTTACTTTCTCGCAGCAGCTTCTCTGCTGTTTGCATTTGAATTGGCGATACTGTAGGTTTTGACGGCAAAAATAAGATTAGTTAAGCTTGACTTGAAATTCGACTTAATAATTTTAATGAATTCTTGCTCTGGCATTTTTCTCTCGATTCTAAATGTTAGATCATGGATTTCAATATAATATTCATCAAACGGTTCGGCTGGTTGTTGTTTCCGTTCCATTATTTCGCGGATTAATTCGTAGTCAGAGTCAGCTGTTTTATATTGGTCAAGTAACACCTTTTTTAACGCAAAATAATCAAAGGATACATCACCCCCCTGTTTTTCCAAGACTTGCCTGTACCATTTATTATATTTAGTCTTTCAATGCGAAAAATGAAATTTTCTACGGTGAGATTCTTTCGTGACCCATCGAATTTAACCTGCCCCTGGTTAAGATCAACAGCGTTCCTGCAATTAATATCTGACCGGTTTGACTTGGTTTAGCCCCAATACTGTTTCTACTCTTTTTTAAGTTTTCAAGTTCTGCCATATAGGTAATAGCAAGCTCATCGTGCTGTTTTAGTAAATCTACTATCCGTTGAACGGGGTCTAGCTCTATTACAGTCGCACATTCTGATGTTCTTCACTAAGGTTGTTGCTCTCTTTTGTTGTCTAAGAGTGTGATATCGATGTCATATTATGAATCTTCGTTCGACATCGTGAGAGTTCGATCTAAGTTACTTATGCAGCTTTGAAACTAACCACCAGGTAAACAAGCGATTGGACTGTCTTCAAAATTGTTATCACGGCCTAGCTGATGTTGTTGAAAAATTTGATCGTATCGTGCCGATACTGATATACTCAATAAGTGCGTAGAGTTAAGTTCATCAGTATTGTTCATCCAAGATGTATGTTTGCCAAAAGTGCAACTTCCGTTAAGAGTAATGAGTCCACCTCAATGTGATCAATGTTGGGATCTAGTTTAATTACTATTATCAAATTTAAACTATTCTTATCTATATCTACGCAAAGCTGTCTCCACCGAAACTCGTCTTTAACAACGTAATGCTCCTAAGCTGGTTGGATTAAAATAAGGCAAACAAAATGCTTAACAAAGAATTAAAAACTTTGAGTAAAGTAATTCCAAATTATTGCATATAGCTAGCAAACTCTAATAAAAGAAAAAAAAGCACAAATGTGATTAAAATATGTACAATCCACATGTTTTGGACACTTCAATTCAAAAGGAAGAAGACAGAAAAAAAGAAAAAGACATCTCAATATTAGTATCTGCTTTAAACATAGTTGTACATTTGCAATTATTAAAAATATCATATAAAAATACTTATATATGTGCATATAGAAATATTTGCGTGCACAGTAATAAGTTGAAAATGAATATCAACATCTATAAATGAAAATGAATATCTACATCTATATATCACATATTCAAAACAAATATATTTTTTTTATATCAAGATTAACAATCTTCACTACTAATTTTGTATTACCAAATTAATCAGAAGAATCTGTTAAACGGTATACTTCGACCAATAAACCGTGATTTCTGAATATATATATATATAAAGATTAATATCACATTTTGTATTGGTTTCGCTTAGATGAGGAAGATCGTGGATGTAATGTTGTGTGGGAGTAAATGCTTCAAATGTATGTCCTTCCCGCTGTACCATTAGAAATCCAAATGAGAAAGAAACACTACGCATTACTCAAGCATGAAACTTGGTACAGAACCATTCACTTTGTTGTTGCCTGGTTAATACCTATCTTGAAGACTTTATCTATTGTCCAAAAAATTCCAAGAGTAGGTGCCTCGGTAGGACTTTATACCTTACCAAAATTTCCTCCTTGATTGCCCTGCCCAACACTTCAAAAGCCTGGTTTCACCAGTGTGACAAAAATTTAGTTAATGGGAAAACAACATAGCTTTGCCTAATCAGTTTAGAACGAAACATAGTAACTACGCCTTAATAAATAAAAAAATCTTGGTAAAGTGTATTATTTTTAAAAGAACATTCATAAGAACCAAAAGCAATGTTAATCGTTAACTCTAACCATAGAGTTTATAAAATTACGTCCATCACTATCAATCAGGACCCGCTTTATTTGCGTTTGCTTGCTACCAATTACTAGTGAAACTATAAAGCTAAATTACATATTGCGCATATGTATACTCATGGGGAGATTAGAAACATTTAATCTTTCGTTTCTTAATTCTGACCAACTTATGTTCAAAGAATAATATAAGGAACAAATTGAATTGAATCGAACATTTAAGCTCTACCTTTTCTTTGCTGTTTCGCTGGGCGCGGTATTTGTAATAGACCGACCAACGTGTATTAAAAAAGAAGAAAATTCTCGGAAGTGTTAATATAAGACAAACGCTCCCGTTTAATCGGTTTTCATTTTCGGTGGACGCCATATTTTGTAGTAGTATGTATAGAGCTTTAGCTACGCTTTGTTCCGCCTAGCTAACCCAGCTACATTTACAAAAATAAATTCTAAATAATTTACACCTAACGAAACCCTTAATGGCGTGACATCCCATAACAATCCTACAGCCCGCCGGCTTGGCTTGTTTCAAACCGATCATTTTTAGATTTAGAGTATAGTTTGTTCATCAAATTTATTTACATGAAGATTTGGATTTCGTTAATGTTTAAAACGGCAAATTTCAATGTATTAATTCTATCAAATTTCGCAAAAGGTAATTTTGCTGCTCTTATTGTACTTTTACTTATTCACAATTTTTTACCGTTTTTAATGTAGTTTTACCTAATTTTTATTTTGACCATTTTTATTGCCATCACACATCCGTTTTAATTCGTGCTCGATATATTATATTTACTTGTCGGAAAAAAAAGGCTTTTGATTCTATCGCGACAAGTCGTTTTTCTCATTCTCAAAAGCAGACTGCTCGTATCTTTAAATTCTGCTACTATGTGAGCAGAGAATTGTGAAATGAAATGGTGATCAACGGAAATGTGTTATTTTATGGGAAACCGCTCTCCAAGCCAACCGACCAAAACTTCTGCACTTATATACGCGGAAGTTACAATGGATATAATGTTATTATATTACATATATGTTATTATTGTAAATATATGCAATTTTTACCGTTGTCCGTAAGGTTGTCCTTTTGTACCAGGCTTATTTTATAATTAAAAATTTGAATTAAAACGCTAGGATTTATATTAATTACTTTATGTGGACCTATGTATAGTGGTTCATCTTTTTTTTTTGCATGGTTTCGTAGTAATACTAATTTTCCTTTTTCTAATTTTACACAATTTTTGTTAACTGTGGATTGTATTTGTCTGTTAGATTAAATTGTGTTAATAGGATTTTAGCTCTCTGGAATGCAAATTTTAATTTGGTTTTTAACTCAATGAGATAGCTATCAATATAACAGATTCTTGACTTTCTTGTAAGATGCCGCCAGGTATGTATGGTAGTTTGCCGTAAATAAGTTCAAAAGGCGTGTAGTTTGTATTGGTATGTAGTGAGATAAAATAAAGTATAGCACGCACTCGTCCCATTTCTACAAAAGAGAGAAAATACTCATTTAATATCGTATAGTATCGTATAATTCCCATTATTTCGTGATGATAACGGGAAAAAAATTTTTGCTCCATGTGCAGCTGTTTGCAGATTTCTTTGATTATTTTGTTGTTGAATTCAGTGCCATTGTCTGATTTCAGTGTTGTGAAAAGTCCATGTTTTAATATAAGTTATTCTACTAGTATATTTGCTACTTGCTTGCTTGATCTTTAAAGAGTATGCTATCATATAGTTTGTAAGGTCACATTGCATGCACATCTATTTTGATCTGAGAGTCTGAATGATCCTAATGTATCCATTGAGATTACTTCAAAACTTTTTGAAGTTGTGTCTGTTATTTCTAATGGTTCTTTGGTATGTTTAACGATTTTATTCCTTCGACAGAGATTACAATTATTCAAAATTGTATGATCTTGTTTATATTCTTCCAGATAGCGTTGTGTATTAATTTTGCTACGATTTTCTTTATATCAAAACGGCATGGTTGTGGCGAGTCATGATAAAGTTTTATTAGGTAATTTTTGATTACGTCGTCATTGATTGTTTTGGGCTTTTTAGAGATTCTCATTATGGTATTGTTGTCCTTTATATTGTTATATTCCTCTTTAAGTTTTTAAATGTTAACATATTTGAATAGCTACTCATCATTAGCTAGTACATGTTCTTCACATTTTACTTTTATAGGTTCAAAAGGTAGCTTTTCCAGAAAAATACCTAAGTATCAAGGATTATCGCAACTTTTGAGAATATTAAGTTTATTGATATTTATCAAAGTACTTTAACCTTTTTGAAATCGAATGCAAATTTGATTTCTTTTGATTTATTTCTGTCGTTTCTCAAAGTACATTTCCATACATGTGCAGTAATTGCATCTTCCTTGTTTTGTTCAGACATATTACGCATAATTATTAAAGCTATTTTTGCATTATTACGTAATTGTTAAGGAATCATGGTTTTTAATATGTCCGCGTTTAATTCAATGCGGGATGAAGCATCACATTAGCATTGATTTTGTCTTTTTTATAATTAATAGCGAAATCATAATCAGGCAATTCTAGTCTAATCCGTGTTAATCTTGACGAGGGATTCCTATGTGTAAAGAACCCAACTCGTGGCCTGGGATCTGTAACAACGGTGAAATTTTTTCCGTAAAGATAGGATCGGAAAAGGTAACCCTATAGTATATAACAAGTAATTCCTTCTCAATAATTGATTTATTCTTCTCATGTATGTTTACCGATCTACTTGCATAGGATATGAGGAAGTCATTGCTTATCTCTCCTTGAGAAAGCATAGCAAGTAAAGCGGGTTTCGGAAACGTTAGTAGTGAGAATGAATGGTTTGCTAAGGTATGGCCATTGAAGCATTGGGTGTTCTATTAAATTCTGGCAGAGGTCATCAAATGCTGCGTGACATATGTGTGACCAGAAGAACTTAACGTTAAAAATAGCAATTTCAACAATCGTATCGCGTTTTCTATTATGTGGCGAGAGTAGTTATTATTTTTTGTGTTAATATTAAGGATGTATGTGTAATAATCAATTTTCAGTGGAATTTTTGAAGATATTCACGTCCAAATATTCCGTCGGTGGCTATCGGAGTGTCTTGAATGTTATTTTGAAATTTATGTTGTAGAGCGTCACCTTCTAATTTTATGTTTATAATTTTGAAACTTAGAGAATAAATTTTTTCCTTTGTGTGTTCTGGCTTCTGCATACCGGTTTAATATGTTTTGCTTGTATAAGCTAACACCTGCACGTGAGTCAACTTAAAAGGTAAAGGATGTTGATTAAATAATGGTGAGTTAGACCAATTGTTGCTATTGTTGTATCTCATATAGCCTTGATTAGAGTCTTTTGAAGAATTGGAAATTGTGTGATAGGTTGGAGGTTATGCAGCGAATACAGTGGATTTTAACTCATTCCGTAGATCTTGCTTAAAAATGGACTGAACCGTTACCATTTCTGTTTCAAATTGTGATGTAGAGCTAGGTAAGTTTTTGGTTTGTATTGAATTAAATTCACTGTTTTTGCGTGTAATAGAATAAATTCGTTGTGTGTTTGGGAAGTGTTTTCTTGTTTCCGAAATTGCTTATGAGTGTTGTTTTTAGTTTTTGGAAGGTAGGTGTTGCTGAACTAGTAACGTCAGCACGATCATTAGTGGAATGTTTGGCTGGATAGATAAGGTTAATTAGATTGCTTTTTGGTCTTCTTTGAGGGTCTTAAGAGGGTGTTAATTTCGGTAATACCTAAAACCACAGGAACTGTTGTTCTATATTGAATTCCGTCATTTTATCTGGATTTACTAAATTTTGTGTTAAATGTGTGTGTAGTGTTCGGTAAATTGTTGGAAGGTTTGGCTGTATTTCACAATACCTGCATTTTTAGTGCTTGGATCTTTTTATATTTATGCGTTCTCGCATTATTTCACTTCGTGTCAATATCGGTCTCTTTAAAGTCTGTCCAAATCGCTCTTCTTAATAAGCATGGTCTACCTGTGTCATATTTAAGCTAATTTTCAATCTTAAAATCTCACGATGGTGTTTTTTACTGTTATCGGCTGCCAAGTTTTGCATATTTGCAATAACTTAGTGGTTGACTCGCAACTTAAATCTGTACCGGTTACGGGTGTGCCTCTGCGTCACATGTGTACATGCTTCTTTTGTAGTGTGATCGCATACCGTCGTATGCATCCACTTTGAAGTGCGACAGAATTATGCTGAATTTGCATACGAAATGCAATACGATGCCAGGCGCCCTAATTGAAATAAGTGTTAACGTAGCATAAAATCACCTGTAGATTTAAGTATAAATAAGGCACTTAAAGAAATAAAGAATCAATTGTTTAACAGCAATTCATAACCAAGCGTTTTATTCGCTCAATTATAAAAGGCGTTAAATCCGCCTAAGCTTTAGCTAGGGACCGTGTCCTGCCGAGCTTCATTGGCACTACATGAGACGGATAGACTTGGCGTTCTGCAGCCGAGCAGAATAGGGATACACTTACAACTCAAATACCCTTGACAAGGAAGGATTCATAGGGAATCCTACCTAATAATACGGCAACACATTTGGTCAACACAACACATTGTTGCATTAGCGTTTCTTAATTATTACACTTTATTTTCTTTTTATTTCTTTTCTTTCCTATTTATTTATACATGTATTTTCTTTTTGTTTCTACTTGTCTTTACATACTTGTTACTAGATTTAAATAATAATTAGTAGAAGATTTCCTTCTAAAAGCCCATTAAATTCGGCTGTTAATTTAGTTTAGCTGAATTTCATATGTAAATAAACAAAAACAAATAAATAAATGTCGAGAATTAATTCCACATGACTCATTTAGTTGTTCAATACTTTCAACCAAAATGAAGGGAGCTTGCCCTTTACCGCGCTGGGTTTCCATTTGATGGCAATTTCCACGATGTTGCGCTTCTTCCTGATTCAGAAATTATTGCTTTTGCACCGATTTCGTGTTCGCGCTTTCCCCTGCTCCGCCTGCAATATTTAGAGAGTAAAATAAATCCTTTAGCTTTATGTTCGGTGGTGATGAGTTGGCCAAGCCTTTTCCTCAATTTCTCTGCACAGCCAGGAGACCACTGATTAATGATTATTCGGTGGAATATGTAATGAAACCTCCCTTGCAGAGCGCGTAAGTTCACGATGATTTCAGCATTTTATTAGTATCGTTGTGTTGCCTTCTGCGCCTTCACAGTCAGAGAAAAATTTCCCTGCACTAATTAAATGCCGTCGACGGGTTAGTGCGTGCAAACCGTGGGAGCAGAAATTCTACTGTCCCACTATAATTCATCTTATTAGAGGCAACGGAGAGATGTCTTTAGGTATCTAACGTGGATTTCCTCCGTGAAAGCTTAACCCCACGGTGGCCGGTGGCACACGATGTGTGGAAACGCCGAGTTTCAGTGGCTCAGCGATAATATGATCAAAGTGAAGTGTTGAATACTAAATCATAAATCTTACGTTCGGTGCTAAGGAAAAATGATTATTGTGTGGTGTGAAAATTGAAATTGTATGAGCTAAAGTATGTGGAAATTTAAATAAATTTGTTTCTAAAATATATGTTTCAAAACGGAGTTTTTTTTTTGTGAAGCTATAAAAAACAAATATTTTTTACATTAAGCGAAGAATTGATGAGTAGATCAGAAAAGAATGCTATGTTGCATATACGGGTGATGTGTGTACATTGTTACTGTAGTATGGTTGCATATCGTTGTTATGCATCCACTTTGAAATGTGACAAAATTATGCAAATTCACCATAATTCTTTTGCAAAAACAAAAACGAAAATTATGTCAAACTTCAACTGACTGAGTATTGCATCCTGAAATGCAAAACGATGCTAGGCGCCCCAATTAAAATAATCAGTCAAAATTTTATATATTTATGCTACCATAATTTATTTTAATAATTTTAGTATAAAAAGCCAGGTAAAATTTAAATTAAATCGGTTGTTGCAAAGCTAAAAGGCGTTCCTTCTGCCTAAAATTATTTAGATAGGGACTGGTTCTAGCCGATCTTGTATTGGCACGAAAAGAAGCAGATTGACTTGGCGGATTGAAGCCGAGCAGCATAACGCAATATTCTACAATTCCAAATGAACACAACATTACACAGCAACACTTGGTCACACTTGGGAAACATTAATAGAGAATCTTTCTATAATAAAACACACAAACTTTTAAACTTATTACATTACAAAATAGAGGTTTTGGAAGCAATTTGTGTGACATTAATATATTTAATTTCGAAATACTAAAGCGCTATAGTTGCAATATAAATCCGAAGCGCGTTACTTCTTGGGATATATATTGACTTCTACAAGAATTCATTTAGCTTAAAACTTTTATTTAAAACTGTATATATCAATAGTGAATGAAAGAATAATGCTTCGAACCAAAGTAAAAAGTACTAAAAAAAAGGTGTGAGAAAGTTTCTTTGCAAAAATACATGAATCGACAAAAATGACAAATAATCAATTAACTATACTTGTCAAGCGATTGCAAAAGTTTTCCAAAAACGAAATAATATTCTCTTTTGTTTACGTAGACAGATAGCCCCTTACTAGATATGTACTTTCTAATGCTTTCATAAAAAAAAAAATCGTGAAATTATCTGGTATAAATTCGATGAATTCAGTAAAGGTTCCCCAATAGTAAACTGACTTGAATATCTCTCACCAAATAAATGAACCCTTGGTGGCAGACATTTCGGTTGGAATCATTTCCATATTAATGTTGCTTTGGATTAATTTAAAATTCTATTTGGTGCAAGTAACATATGATTGAAGCTTATTTTCTATGACGTGATTCATGGTTCTATCCTGTTTACGATGTCTAATTAGATGCTGGCGAAGCGTAATAAAAACATGTAAGTGTGACGACCTACATTTGTATTAGTTGTTAAACGGTTTATGTGTAATAATTGACCCTTAATACATGTAAAAGTTTATATTCATGCACATATATATTTGCACATATAATTAATAACATCCATGCACGCATATTTACAATTAAATAAATTAAATATTTTCATATAACCAATTCTATATAAACTGTAACAGAAAAGTAAATAAAGTTAAAAGCATTTTTAATATATAGGTAAGATGTCTTTCGACCCAACGTCAGGGTCTCCCATACATGTCAGGGTCCCAAGGAGACCGTAGGCAAGACGGGTATGGAAAGGTCCTATGTAACAGGGCGAGAAGGGTTAGTGAGCCAAAAAAATTGAATTCCTCCCACATGTCACGAACTAGCTAACTCAGCAAGGCATCTATCATATGTCTGCAATCCTCATACATTGCGTCTACGGGACCATCCAATAAGGCCGTACCCTGGGATTTGTAACGTCCGCGAACAAACTTAGGGTAGAGTGTCAGTCGGTCCGTGTCAGCCGAAAACATAGCATTAACGGCATCCCGTTATACAAAATCTCGTGATTTTGCGGTTCATTCCTTTTTTTGCAAGAATAGCGGCTAGCTGCTAGATAGCAACGCAAAGGAAAAAGAGAAAAACAAGGGAAGAAGAAAAAATCATACGAAAGAGTAGGTTTTGGTTTTTTCTGGTTGGTGAGCAAAAAGGGGTCTGGTTTTGGCAGTGCAACCGAAACTTTCTGGTTGATCGTGAAAAATTTATAGTTGATAAAGAAAGTTATAGTTGAAAAGAAAAAAAACAGTAAAACCAAAAATTGTGCAGTAAATATTTTAAAGAAAAATTTTTAAAATTCTTTTAAGATGGATTTTCTGAGTAAAATAGATCAACTTGAAAAAAAAAGACAAAAGAAGAAAAATTAAATGTATCAAAAAACTTGGAAAAGAGAAAAAAATAGTTACAATTCAAGCCAAAGTGTAGCTTAAACTTTTTTAAGAATCTTAAGAAGAGAAAAAAGAAGGATTCAAGGCCTGCTAGTTACACATACACAAATATTACTGTGGATACGAACAAATTTTTATATAAATAATCGCGTTAAATGCCAAAATATTGTTAACCAAAATGTAACTAAAAAGTAGAAACAACAACGATCAGAAGGCAAAGAAACGCGTTAAGGTGACGTTAAAACGTAGTGGTGTGTATTAAAGAAAACTTTTAAAAAGAAAGAAAAACTTAAAGATTTCCTACCTTTTCTTTTTTTCCAAATAAATTACCGATGTACATGATGGCAGAAATAAATAACTAATATATGTGTATCGATATTCGTTCTACTAAGTAAAATAAGAGAGGTTTACTAAGTTCTAATGTCGAGAAATCTGAGAAAGTTGCTTTGTAAAATTGTCAAAATTTATAATAAAACAATGAACAACATGAAATTTATAATAAATCAATGAACAGTGAAAATGAAATATTTGTAGTTTTTATTGCTACGGTTTGTTAGAAGCACGTATGCAAAACGGGACTCAAAGCTACCAGTGAAATTTCCCATGAACCGAATCGAGATATGCAGCAGTGAAACATCCCAAAGAAGCTAACTTGCTCCAGGTGAAAACTAGGAACATAAAAATCGGTTTAACCAAAGGATAGTCTTAAAAGGAGGTGCTTATTGGAGAAAGCAGGAAAGCGCAGCGGTTCTTTTCATTGGGACGAAAATGCGGTAAGGGCTGGCGCTGCCACGAGATAAGAAGGATCGTTTTGCCACTGCATCCTGCCTCAGGTATTCTTAGGTAAGAAGTAGGTTAAGTTCAAATGTGCGGCTAGGCGGCACACACTACTGCGGAAGCAGGAGTGCGATGAGGGGGTACACGTGAGAGAGACTGTAGGGAGACAAGGGACGGATACCAATGGACAAAGTACAGACCTATGGACGATAAACCGGACCAACGACGTGTTAATGTGGTTTAACTCGATTTTATTTTTCTTTTTGTTTCGTAGTTTAACTTCTTTTGTTTTTTTATTATTGTAATGCGGCGCGGCGGGCAAGAGAAGGAAAAGGAGTCTCACAAACCGCTCTACCGCGAGCACGCTTCGTTACAGATCCTATTGTTATGAAATTGACGGAATTACCACGCAATATAATAAATGAACTCATACCGTGGATAGATAAAAAATGTATTTTTAATTTTTGGAAATTATTATATAAGTCCAACCATCCACGCTACGGGCGTATTAGGTTCCACGAGAATAATAGTCAATGCAAATCTCTATATTCGATTGAGTTAAAATCGCATCTATATTCTTGTGATCATATATGATAATAAATTAATTGGTTTTTATTTGTGTAATGTATCTTATATACTAAATCTAATCTTATACACTAAGATGTAATTAAAAATAATGCTTACCTTACTAAATATAAAATTAGGTTAAATACAAATAAATGCTTAAGCTAATAATAAAATATGTAAATGCCTACGGTAATAATAAAATAAAATTGTTTGTAAATTAGGTCAAAATAAATGTGCTTAGTAAGATTAATAATACTAACATCAAATGTGTATGTTAAATATATTACTCTCATGTTTTACAGAGAAAAAAACTTTATTGCTTTTATTATAAAAAGAAATTTGATTATAAAAATTTTTTTTCTTTTTAGTGCTTATGTGTATAATATATTTTAATAAAATAGTGTCTATATTTGTAAATATAACGTAGAATACATTTTAATTTATGGGTTTGATATATTTAAAATAGCATATTTCTTGACCTATGCACCCGGTATTTAACATTACATTTACTTCTTACATCTATTACATTGTATAATTCTAAGTATTTACAAAGTTTGCTACATGCGGTTTTTACAGAATAGGTCTTTAGTTTATTTCATGCTTGGATTATATGACTTCACTTGGTTGTTGTGAAACTATTTTAGGGAATTGTTAATTCTAACTGTGGAATTTATTCCGTTTCGTACGTATGGTTTTTAGTTCTTTTTTCAACTCTCGTTTTCCAACAATACCACATCTCCAGTTTTTAAATGTAACGGATTAATCTGTTTACACTTAGTTACACATGTTATTCCACTAGTGAACTCAGTTTTTCTATCAGACTTTAGAACTATAAAGTGACCAAATTTTAAGATAAATTTTTCAACAATTGTTTCTGCTATTGTTTTAGCATCTTTTTTGATGGGATGAGCTTTAACAAAACGAAGGGATCGACAGAGTCGATTGATATTATTCCGAAACTTGTGTTTGATGTATCTATAATTTGTTGCTTTTCTTTAGTGTGCTTGACTTGTTTGTTCGCTAAACATGTGGTACAATCGTTCACAAAATTCTTTATCATTTTATTCATGTTTTTCTTCTTCTATAGCGTTGCTTTAATTATAGTTGGGTTTTCCTAATACCTAAATATCCTCCATGTGGACTGTTATGAAATTCTTCTATTAATTTGCATTGTTTAAGTTTATCTAAGATTCTGTGAGAGGCGTTATATAAGATTATTTTTAATTGCTTATTGTAAGCTTTATTTTATTGAACATGTTCTAAATTCATTTTCTTCTATACATGTAAATATGGTATTATCTTTATTTAATTCTGGCTTGTATATCTTCTGTTTCTCTAATTTTTATGTCAGCTTCTCCATTTTCGAATCTAAATTCGGAGGATTATAGCTGCATCTTCTATTCTAATATCCATTTTTTTTTTTTTAGTTTTAACGCCTTTGATCATTTCAAATTTGATTTTTTTTAATTTGTTGACATCAGGAATAGACGTGCAATTCCATATGCGAAGTTGATCAGCCTTTGACTAAGGTATGCTATTCTGATTGGTTAAATTGCTAGCCATTTATCTTTTTTATTATTTTCGTCCAATTTTTGTCCTTTTCTTACTACATTGGTTCTTCTATACATTAGTTTTTTTGAGGAGTCGGAATTTATTTTTATTCGCGATAATGCGTCCGTGTTTGTATTCCAGGAGCCTTTTTTATAAATTATGTCAAAGTCGTAATCCGATAACCCCATTCTAATTCTCGTCATTTTAGATGATGGGTTTTCTTGGGTCAAAAGGAAGATTAACGGTCTATGGTTTGTTACCAAGATGGATTTTCATCCGAAGAGACAAGGTCTAAAAATTTTGCGCCCCAATAAATGGCTAGTAGTTTTTTTTTGTTATGATGGACTATGTGAAGTTACTTATTTTGCTTATTTAGGAAGAAATTTCCAACTGAATAATGGTGGTGGGGTAGCCTTAGCGGCTATTCCAGGCGTCCTTCCCTTAATGCGAAAAAATTCCAACACTCATTCATATTCTGATGTAACTAATTTATTGACCTACGACAGGACTCAAACCGATTTATTTAACTTAAAGTTACAATGTCTATTCCATTCTAACGTTGCAACGGCGGTTCGATCCAGCACCAAAAAACCCAAACAGAAAACAGCCAAAACGGAAGTCTTCTTCTTCTTTTTAAAATCCGATTGGCATTGCCAATCTATAGCCTAGCCACAATACTGACATACGATCTTATCAGCGTAACTTACGTATGCATTTACTTATACATATGGCTTTAAGCGTAAGGAGTAAGTTTGAGTTGTTATCGTTCTGATAAGGGCTTTGATGTTTCCATTGTTATTGATAATTATGCTTATGTTGGTAGTGATATTGATCGATATGTTGAGGTATGGGGTTTGGGTTATAGTTACGATTATGTATCATGGCTTTCAAATGTTGAGTATATTTCGAGTTCCATTGCAAGGTTGACTGTTTGTGTTACGGTTTGTGGTCGCGTATATAGTTTGTTTATATTGAACGTTAATAGTGTTTTTGAATATTGTGAGTGCGTAATTTTCATTTTATTTTAGTGACAACCGCACATTGCGCTGCAGTTGGATTGCTGTCTAATTTCTCTTTTTGTAGGTTGTTTAGCTGGCCTATTAGAGTAACGATCTTGTGTTTGCAATTTTGTATGTTACCCGTTTCGTGTATATTTGATAATATATTGAAATTCGCTCTTCGCAGATACGGGCCGTATCGCTTGATCGTGGTTTTTCTAAGAGAAATACTTTTCCACGTTTTCACTTCAACATGCTTTTATTTACAATTAATTTCCTTAAGAGTAGGATTATTCACAATTTTTTTTTTTTTTTGGCAATACTCTGGATTTTTCAACTCAAATATTCTTTTTGAATTAACTCTGCCATTCGCAAATATTCCATCTATATACATTCATTTGTACTACAGCAACAAGGTATAGTATTTATTTGTGATGAAAGAGCAAAATGTAATACTTTCTCTTCTTTGCAATTTATTTACTCTAGTTTAAATTTAAATTTTATTTAATTATTCTTCGTTCTGGTTGTTTTTGACAGCATATGATTTCGCTTTGTTTTTATAAACACGTCAGTCTGTGTGTTGTGGTTTGCTTGTCAAAATCGACGCGCTCAATAATTGTGAAGGCTTACCAAAAACTCAGGTAAAGCACAACGAAACGAAAACTACATGTTTAACTAAATTCAAATACACACGGTCAACTGTACTTTGACAGTTCATGCGCCGCGCACAGCGCTGAACACAAGCATAGTATGTAGCTCTTAAGGTGTGTGATCGAATGAAAATTCATTCTACCGTGGCATTTTATATACTATCATAGCCAGGGTTTTGATGTAACGCACAATCCAAGATTCGGTAAGGGCACAAAGCAGATATATAGTACGACAATTATGCCCAGAGTGGGTGTTTACGAAAATAGAATAAAATAATAATAATAAAAGAAGTACACTATTATTACAGGGGAATTACGATACACACTCTTTGAATTTTCATCAATGAGCATCTACCGCCACTTTTTCTGAAGCTGAACGCTTTAGTCAGGAAAATGAAGAATAATGGTAAAATTACCAAATTCAAGATCTTCAGCAAAGATTTGCCCAAAGTAGGTTTTACAATCAATGATGGCACTATGACTTCGTATGATTTTTACATTTTGCTAAACAAGTCTAATCTTTGTCCAATATCTTGTTTATTCTTCGTGTTATATCTCAACTTTTGTTAAACTTATTGTAGTTGGTTTCTTTATGTGATTTGTAATATGTATTCCCTAGTAATAGAGAAAAAAAAATTTTTATGTTTGGATAATAGACTAGGTTCAACAAGCCTTTACTTTTTGTCGAGCGAAAAAACCCAATATTCATGAGACTCTCTGTACATCTCTGTCTCCAAAAGTTAAACTTATTGTTCGCTCCTGATGACGCAAATTGAGTACTGTATTGAAGTCTTTTCGGGGTGTTCAAGGTATTGCAGGAAAATGAGTAGGCGATTGATTTTTTTGATTTATTTATTTATTTTTTTTTTTTTTTGTCAATCGAGTCAGTTCTGATTTGAGTTTGCAGTGATTAGTTTTGTTTTTTTGAACTGTGAAAAAGAAGAAAGAAAAAAGACAGAAAAACTTGGAAGAGTTCCCTATTTTATTTATGAAAAGAACAAAATTGACTTATACGATTTACCAGATTATGAAAACCGCAACAAGTGCATTAATTCGCCTCGTATTATAATTGCATCGAATTGGAAATGATTCATAAGTAAAGAAGTTCAGAGCGGTTATGTTCTTGTTAAAATTGTTTCGAGTTTAGTTCCTGTCTAAAATCTATGCCGTAGCCGACGTAAGCCGTATGAATATAAAAGGTTTATGCCACTTAAGATTCAGGCGTATCCATGTATATCATTTGAGCCCTGTCTTACAATCAAATCGACATTGAAAAAAAACGAAGATGTTATAGTCAAAGCCGGCATGTTTCCAACTTCTTATTGATCCTTTAAATCAGCATCCAAATGGTTTTGTCAGCTCTTACTACATCTGCCTTGTTAATTTCGCGTTTGCAGAGGCATCGTAGTTCCGAAACCCTTGGTGAAAGTTTAAAAGTTCAGCAAAGCAGCGGCGATTTGCATTTATCTAAATAGAAGCACGAATGCACATTCGGCGTGACTTAAAATAGGTGAATTGTAATATATTGGTAATTAAATTAGCTACTTAATGTTAAATTTTAGTTCATATTTTGACATAAACATCATTTAGAGATTTTGACTATTACACAATTGTCATTAATTCGTTTAATCATTTTGTTTATTCTTAATATTAAAATGTTTGTTAACTAATTTAGTTTGTTTGATACTGGCTGGCGAAGTAGGTTTTTCCATTATACGCTCACACAGACAAACTTCCACTTACAGCACATATATATTATAAAAGTTCTTTAGGGCAAATTTCTCTTTTGAACTCCCCAATTTCGGCGAGCTAGTCAGATTCTGTTTAGAGCCCTTTAAGTATGCTACAGTATAACTTATCCAAACTTCAAAGTATTGTTAACCGTATAACACGTTTTGTTTATAGTGTCAAAATCGTCCTACTTTCATGCTTTCTTAAAATTCTCGTTTCTCAAGTATCTAAAATCGAGGTTGCTTATTTACCTCTACAAAACCATTCTAACTCCATCCCGAAGCCTTTTAATTGAACAAATGGAGGGAGTTCTTTAGATGAAATCCTGTCAAATATGTTCATGTTTACGTGCCTCTAAAAATCTTTCCTTTTTATTTTTGCGATAGATCCGTCCGTAGTTTGTCCATTCAGTTTTTATTATTTGTCAGAATATTCTATATTTTATGCATGTCAGCTTGTTTGTATATATAAGCATATGTATATTATATGTACAAGTTGATGAAACCCGTCTCATTATGTTGAGGAGTTTATTAAAACTGAAAATCTCTTGCATCCTAAGTTAAAAAGTTAAAAACTACTTCATCCAAAAATGATATTTAATATAAACTGATATTTAATACTATAATAAAAGTGCGGAGTTTCTGGATTTGTCATGTCAACAATCCAGACATTAACGCAGCGTTTTTATTATGCTGTAGCCCGGATCAACACAGTCAGTGTTTGCTGGGTTAACTTACATGCATATGATCATATAATAACCGTTTGTCCGTTCATGGTATTAATTTTCATTGTTTATTTGCATTTTGGAATATTTTATAATTCATGCATGTTAGCCTTTTTGTATGTATATGCATGTGTACATTGTATGTATATGCTTACGATTATGCAATTATCGTTAGCACATTTATCTTATTAAAGAAGCCTGTGAAGAACGACTTGGGATATTGGAAAATTTTTCGATGTTTCTCGAGGAATGTTAAACAATGAAAATTTTTCTTAAATTGTTGAAATTGGATATATTACACGTCGGTCAATTATTCCCGAGATGCCTATAGATGTGGTTTCTAATAAGAAACCTGTATCATTTTTAGAAGGCGCCAATCATCAAATGAAACGTCTCAACATTTCATTTCTTTTCAATGTCTGTTTAGTAGTTGCAATGGGCTTGGTTACATTACTTTTGCTTTTTTAAAAAAAATGAGAAACACAAACTTTTTGCGACGATGCCGTAGTAGACATCCCAAACAGGCGGTTACATATCAGAACATAAAAAATGCTTCATTCTAAAGATATCCGTTCTTTTGAACTGGATTGTCTATCCACAGTTGATCACAAGTATGGTACGACAGATCAGCTCAATAGCAAAATATCATGAACTGAAGTTTGAATTGTTTCCTCTTTCAGTCTACTCTCCAATTCTGTCAACGGCCATTGTCTATTTGCAAATCTCAAAACTGTGCTCTACGAAAATGATTTGATTCAAATGACAGGGTCTTTGCGGAAACTGAGGCATACTTTTAAAGTCTTAACAAATTGTTCTATAAAAAGAGGTATCGAAATGTTGAAAAAAGCATATGTTCATGAATGAAATCGCACTTAGTAAAGAAGTTTTTTTCTTATCAAGTTCCGAGAATATTGAATAATTTCTAATATAGTTAACTAAATTGTATAAAGCACACGGATAGGGATATTTGGAAATGTAAGTGAATCCTCAAAAAAGTGCTGAAAATTTCTACATATATTGTTGTGGGATACCTATTTGAACTTTTGCATAAATGTTTATCGAGGTCATACAAAACGATGGAGTTAAAACGGTGGCCGTCATTGCCAAATAAAAAAATAATTTTTGAAATACAACTTCCTGGCTGTTTTTCATATAAAATTTCTACTGTTTATGGTTCATGTACAACTCCCAGGCAGTTTTTCTTATAAATATTCACCTTTTTTTGGTATACACAACTATACAACTCCCAGTACATTAATGTCGGCATATTTTATCTGCGTGAATATGATACTATCATCCGGAGCTGACATGTATAAACGATTTATTATGAACACTTTTTAGGATATAAGCATGTTTTCAATTTAATAAATTAAATTAAATTGTCACCTCAGCAATACATCACGTCTTTCTTTTCATCAACGGTATTCTGTTTAAAGTGCTTGAAAAAGCAAAAAAATCCTCCATAATTAACACAAGTTTATGTGCTCGTGTTACTTTCTTGACAGAGGATTAAACAATACTAATACCACGTTTGTCCATCTCACCAGCCCAATGAACTTTTACTGTTCGTGATGCTAAATGTTAGAATGCCATACCAGTGAGCCTGAATTCCTCCAATGATTCTTTGAATACGCTTAGAAGAAAATTGACCGCCCTGCTAGACGCATAATGTATATTTTGTTGCTAATAGGAATTGAAGATTACGGAGTTTATAGAGTAAGATAATTACATTAGCTAGGTGATTTGTACCCTCACTTATGGTATAGTTTCTTTTCACTCAATTGTATTATAGTGTCTATGACTTTATGGTTACATTTGAGTATAACAAATGAGTGAGAATATATATATGTAGTAAGTATAAGATGTAATAGCATATATGCATAATTCTTACATTTATATAAAGTGTCATATCATTTCGCCATTAAAGTTTTAAATGGGAAAATTATTGCGAATTTAAAACGCGTCTCCAACTTGGTAGTGAAATTTTTTTTAGTAAAAAAACTAAGATCTTCTCTTCACGGCTTTTCGTTGCCTTAGTAAATTATAATAAACGAATCTGTATATCTTTACATAACGATATCTCGATGCTACAGATTTTCCCATAACGCTGGGTTTGCATCGAAATGTCATCACACTTTAAAGATCTAAGGTCACTAGTATCAAACAATGGTTCCTGAAACGGAGGGCGTCAAAACCGCAAACTGAATTATGATTTCACTATAATTTATTTACTTTAATTTTTAAATTTAAATGATTTGCAGTTGCAACCCAAACATCTTATCGGAAGCTTTGATGTACCCGAACCACTAAAACGGGCGTATGTTACTGCGAGTCTGAAAGAAAAATAAAACATAAGCAAATACGTGAGTCGCTTTCAAACACTTTTAGATTTAGAGGAGATGGAGTGTTTTGTTAATCCCTGCATGTATGACTGTGAACGAGCGCATTTCACACGTGAGGGAGAGTATTTAGCTCTGGACATAGAAAATCTTTCCGAACGCCGTCCTGCGTTGGTAATTGGAGACATTGTTAAAGCCAAAAACCCTTGGCCCGACGACGAAATACCGAACGCATGTGTACAGAAAGCAGTGATACAGAAAATGCTTTTCAATCGCATCCTGCTTAAATTCAATGCCAACTTTCAGCGAAAATGTAACGGCGAAGATTATCGTTTAGAATTTTATTTCCGCTATGATAACCTTAAGCAATACTACGCCATCTCACGAGCGGCTGAAAATTTAGGCGAACAGTTCTTGTTTCCCTCCCGAGCACAGACGCGTGGTTGCCCACAATTGGATATAAAATTAAATGATGAGGAAAACCTCTTGTTAGGCAATTGCCGATTGTCATGAAACTCTTTTTCTTTCCTCGCCGCTGAGGATTTAAATTCTTTTTAGACAAAGAAAAAAAAATAAAAAAAAATTCACAATAGAAGGAAACGTCGCGTCGGTTGTCTAGCGTCCGTCTGTCCACCGTAAGTCCGTCTGTCACCGTCTGGAGTCTTCCCTAACGTGCCATCATATGCACACCCTCCCCTTTTTCCAGCCACAGCGGTGGCAGCGCGCGCTTAGCCACGCATTGGGGAAACAAACAAAATTAGATAGCTTAAAAATAACTTACAGTACAAGTATGGTGGTGGTGGTGATGGTGATCGTTCACTTGATGAATATTATCACTTTCACTGTCGGCTGCAGCTATGACAATGCTACCAATAAATCGTTGCTGTTGTTGTTGCTTCTGCCGTTCTACTGGTGAATCTTTAACAACTGTCGGCGAATGCTTCACAGGATAACCAAAGGCTGAGAATGGTTGATGTGACACCCTATCGGTAATTGTTGGCTGTTGCCGTAAATGCTGTTGATAATTAACACGTCGTTGTTGCTGTTGCTGTTCACCTTCTTTTAATTTTATTTATTTCTTTTGCACTAAATTAAATCAAAGTTTATTTCGATCTTCTTGTTAATTTTTAATACTCATGTTAATTTTCACATCTCTTTTATAATAAATTAAATCAAAGTTTAGTTC
>NW_023998520.1:606796-606984 GCF_014805625.2 Glossina fuscipes
TATTACTCATATTAATTTTCACATCTCTTTTATAATAAATTAAATCAGAGTTTAGTTCGATCTTCTTGTTAATTTTTAATAGTTAAATTAGATAAACTATTCCGATATGCAAGACACAATCTTGCGACATCTCTTTTATAATAAATTAAATCAAAGTTTACTTCGATCTTCTTGGTAAATTTTTAATA
>NW_023998520.1:606994-607238 GCF_014805625.2 Glossina fuscipes
AAATTTTTAATACTCATATTAATTTTCACATCTCTTTTATAATAAATCAAATCAAGGTTTACTTTGATCTTCTTTTTAATTTTTAATAGTTAGATTAGATAAACTATTCCGATGTGCAAGACACAATCTTGCGACATCTCTTTTATATTCCTCCTTTTTTTTTTTGAGTTATTAAAAGCATATTTCTTTCCATATTATTTTGTTGTTACCACTTAAACACACAACAATAAAAGGTAAGCACCAT
>NW_023998520.1:607248-628110 GCF_014805625.2 Glossina fuscipes
CACACAACAATAAAAGGTAAGCACCATGTGAAATGTTAACAGAACTGCTGTAAATAACAAGAACCGCACTCAGTGAGAGCCTGCCTAAGACTGACCTCAACTCAGAACTATCCCCTCTGACTTCAATTTTTGAAACGCAGACAGACTTCTCCTTTTTACTTCATTTCCCTCTTCTTCTTCCTGTTGCTCTCTCTATAACGGCTTGCCGCTACTCTCACAAGAGCAAGCATAGATCCCGCAAAATCATACGATTTTGCCTATGCTTGCAAGAGCAAAAGGAAAAAAAAGGAGTACCGCAAAATCATACGATTCTGCCTGTACTTGCAAAAGCAAGCAAAGGTACCGCAAAATCATACGATTTTGCCTGTACTTGTAAGTAAGGAGATCAAAAAGGAAAAAAAAATAAACACATATACCGCAAGATCATGCGATTTACTTGCGGTACCACAAAATCGCATGATTTTGTCTAACGGCATGCCGTTATTGCGCCGCTTGCGGTTGACACAGACCGACAGACACCCTACCCAAGGTTTGTTCGCGGCCGTTACACGATGTAGATGGCACAATTGCATACTGAACTCTAGAAAAAAGCTGTAGCAAATATACTACGAGGAGAAGTTTACAACATGCCATACGTGATTTTCGCACCCCCTGACACAGGAAAAACGGCAAGGCTAGTGGAGACCATTAGCTCCGCTGATTTAATAACGACGCGTTTGTTCGAGTCCGATGTACTCAAAATGGGTAAGCTTATACGTCTACTATCCGAAAAGAAGCTCAAAAAAGGACTTATACCAGAGCATTTGATGCCGTGTTACGCAACAGGCGACAAATACTGCTATACTGGCGTAGATTACAACTGTGAAGATGAGATGATTGTGACCAAGTCCGGACTCAAAATAAAATGTCAAATGAAAAATTTAGGGCGCCATCGACTAACGATTGGTACTTGCGCTACCCTAGGAAATTTTTTGCGCATGCGTTTTCCACCCAACCGTTTTACGCATGTGCTAATTGATGAAGCAGGCCAGTGCACAGAATCTCAAATTATGGGTGCTGTTGCTCAAGTATCAAACGAGCGTGGCCTTGCTGGAGATCTCCATCAATTGCAAGCAGCCGTTATAAACAAATATGCTCTTGAACGCGGTCTTCCGGAATCATTTTTGGAGAGAATTTTTTCGCGTCCTCCATACTTAAGAAATGATGATAGATTTACCTTTGGTTTTGATCGTCGCATGGTTACAAATTTACTCTACAATTACCGGGGTTGTCCTCTATAGTGAATGCTTATAATGAACTGTTGATACCAACGAAAAGAAAAGAGAATTCTAGGGAAGATGAAATGTTGAAGCAACTTGACGATTTACTGCCGCAATCACCAAATCGACCCAAAACACATGGCATATTCTTCCACGGAATACGTAGTGAAGATATGCAGGGAAAAGACTCGCCATCGTGGTATAATCCTTACGAAGCGCAGAACGTAAGTTTTATTTACTTTAAAAGCACAATCCCTTCTATTTAGTATATCATAACATTTATTTCTTTTTGAAGGTTTTCCTAATGACAAATAAATTGTACGGTAAGAACATTGAACCGAAATCCATTGGCATTATAACACCGTTCATAAAACAAGTTAAACATTTGCGCAAACTTTTGATTGTTGCCGACGTAGCAATGCCTAAAATTGGTACTGTGGAGGAATTCCAAGGACAGATATAACCTTCGTAAATTAACACTAATGTTGGAATTAATACTAGTGTTGCTGTCGCTTGGTTTTTTTTAGGAACGCGATGTAATAATAATTTCAACAGTGAGATCAGATAAGGAGCATATACCTAACGATGTGCGCCATGCATTAGGTTTCATCTAAAACGGGAAACTGGCTAAACTCGCAATATCTCGACCCCGTTATCTTCTTGTATATACGGCAACCCTGACCTACTCTTTTTGGAACCTCGTTGGCGCACGATCATAAAATACTGCGTCGATAATGATGCGTACTTCGGTGATTTGCCGGCAACGTTGTCTGACCCACCAACACTAGCCGAGGGGAATTAATAACCAAGATAATTAAATTACTTTTGGCCTGAATATTCAGCTTTTAACATTAATAAATAAAGATAAGAATGTTTTTTTATATTTTAATAAGAGTTAACGATTTTTTTTAAACATAAAACAATAAAATTATAAAATAATTGTTTTGTTTAAAAAAATGTTGATGACAGAAGAGGAGGATGCAAATTAGCTGATAATTTAATATGGTCTTCGCTCTCATAATTAATACTATGTTTACTTGCTGCGTCCACTTCAATTGGACTGAGTGGCAAACATACTTCAATGCTATTTTTGTGCTTCTGTTCTTTCATGCAGCCACCGGCCACACTTGATTTTATAGCTTGAGGATCTAAATTTTCTTTTTGTTTTCCAAAATCATTTATTCCATTGAGCTATATTTTCCTACACCATGAAATTGTTCCATACATCCAGTATCGGTTAAAAATGTTGGTTTCTTTACTTGTTTCGTTATTAACATATCGTTGGTGTTTAATTCGTTCCATTCGTCGATACCCAAATCACCTGTAATATAGAAATAAAAACGTTAGCAAGGGGGAGAACAAGAGGGGAGTTAGGGCACGGAACCTCTACAAAATTATTCTAATAACGGTTTGGTTGACGTATAATCACCAGACGTTCTTGAAAACTGAAAAAAATAAAATTTTTTACATCTTTTCCTAAATAATTTAACATTTTTTCTTAGGAAAACAGCTGATCATGGTATTTCGCAACCAAATGGTTGTTTATAAATTGATAAAAACCGGGGCGCAATCAAATCAATGCAACAATCTGTATGCTGTCCGTATTTCTCTTTGGAAATCTCTTTCCAGGCGCCAGTCTTTTTTTGGCGCCAGTCTTGACACGAACATTGGTTGGGTACTGCCGTCAAGCAGACTTCATTTGTACTAGCAACAATAGGATTCACAGGAGAGTTTTAAGTTGACGAGAAGACAGACGGGGTGACATCGTGCACGATGAGCCTAGAGTAGCCTGAATGGCACCACAACGAGGAGATACTCTTGCCACTTCAGCACAGCTTACTCGAGGACTTCCCAGCTTATTTGTTTCTATTATGTTACCGACCGACTCAACGATAGAGGAAACGCCAAAGTTCTTTGTAGACAAGGGTGGAGCACTCACATGAATCGACGAATCAGACTTAGTCGAAGGTCGAGGGGAAGTATCAAACGCCACAATACGAGTTGACTTTTTGCAGGTCGGGGAAGAAGCTGAGTGTTCGAAGTAGCGAAACTCATCGAACATTGTTTTGACTTTTCCAACTTTGCACAAAAAATCACGACATTTTTGCTTAATTCAGGAAGCCCATCTCCTGTCTGCGTGAAAAGATTATAAAAGCCATTATACCGCTTCCTATAAACTGGACATGACCAACGTAATTCTTTCGAAGGATCTACGGCTGCAACTGCAGCACGGACATTGACTGCACACTTCTCATAACAAAAACTTTCGCAAAGCCAACAAGTAATGAATCGTTCAGAATCAGGGTCCGCTTTTCTTCGACATGATGTAAAACAACACTCCATGTCAAAAGGTAACAGGTTACAGGAAAAACAAAAAAGTTTATCTAATATTCAAAAATGCTCTTAAATTTAAGTCTAATTAGACGCAAACTTCTTACTATTAAAGGCATAGCAAACAAAGAGAAAGCCAAGAGAAAAACTGTAAAACGACAAGCAAGAGACATATTGACGAAGGCACCAAATGTTGATCGGAAAAACCAAAATTAATAACAAGGCAAAAAGTTCAAAATAATTAAATTAATTTAAACACTTCTCAACTTTTATAATTAATTACGCTTTAAACGTGTATAAAACAATAAAACAATACCATAAAAAAAAGAAATTGCAAAATTTTTTCACGCAGAGTAAAACAGTACGCCCAAAGCACGGGCGCAGAGATGCCAATCTGTAATGTGACTAAGTCTTATTTTTATGGAAGTTTAGACGAAGATAAGTGTTCTTTTTTTGTCTTATACGTACACATCTCTTTCGAAAACTGGTTTTTTTGTACCTTTTTTTTGGTAATGAGCTATAATTTGAAGATTTGCTAATAAACAAATATGTGCAACGGTTTCGTTATAGCAAAGCGTGATGTGAAAATAAATAACAGGTGCACAGAAGGAATCTCGGCAATGACATACCAAGTGCAAAAAGGAACTAACGGACATGTAACAGAAGGTAAACAAAAAACGGACGACGACTTCAAAACAGTCAAGTAGTTGACAACCCCGTACGGATATGAGATACAGCAACAGAGGTTTATTAACATACTTGTTTAATTAAATTTAATCTATATATGTACTTTTTTTCGATAGTTACTGAACTAGTTCGTAGCTACCAAAATCTGAGAAGACTTCTACCTTAAACCGCCAGAAATCACAAAATAGTGTTTGCACCATTGCAAGAATTATGGTCAAATATGAATCTGACCCTCGCCCTTTCATATAATGAAACAGTTCCAACTAGGATGTTCACTATGAAAAAATGTATATAATGTTTGGTGCAAATAAACTATTGTTCTGTTGTTGTGCTTATTCTATAAAAATATATTGAATTTTTCAACAGAAAAAGAATTGGAACTAACTACAATAATTATAACTACATGATTAAATACATTAGCTACACGTTGAAAAGAAAGGACGTGATAGTCGGCTGTACTGACGAATTAAAACAAATCAAAAGAATTGCTTAAACGTAAGTGTATAAAGAGAAAATGGTGGATAAATCCACTTTTGCACCATAGTGATACTGCAGAATTGATTATAACATTCCTATATCTGCACAATAATGAAAAATTTTGGGTAGCTTCTTTTACAGTGCGCCCGAAAAAACGTTAATGGGAGAGAATATTGGAGGATTTTAATAATATATGGTATTTTCTGCATTGCGTTTATGCAATAGATGGCAAACACCTTATTTCTCTCCGCAACTATGGATCTGTTTCTTATAAGTATAAAAAAATGAGTGTCTTAGCGGCTTGTGCTATTCTGCTGCCGCTTCTGTATCAATGTGCATGGCTCTCCTGAACTAACCTATGACTTTTTGCGCGTTTGTTGCAAGAAACCCACTTTTCACCGCTAATCACAATACACCACATAAAACTGTTTTTTATGTCTGGCAAGCAATAAAACCGCGATTCCAAATGAAATTTTCAATCAATTCTAGTCTAGAAAGAGTTGGTTCATCAATTGCTAAGCTTTTCGAAAGCTCTTTGAGAGTTTGAGCTGAATTTTCCTCCAAAAATTCTTGTACTTTATTGTATTCGAACTATATTGGTCCCCCAGCCCATTTTTTGTTATTGACATCAAATTTAAACCGTTGAAACGAAATTGGGCAATTGAGATATGACGGAGCATCACACTAAGCTTCTAATAATGTTTGATGGGATTCAGCAACAGATTTCTTCCAATTAAGGAACATAAATAATGATTGTCGAAAATGCAACTTTTAGCGCTCCATGATTTGCCTTTGTATGCACTGAATAACTCGGTAATACTATTATAAATGGAACGCTCTTATTTTACGTAAAAAAACGTCAATATCAACAATAGGAGAGGCATTGAGATACAACTAAAAAATCTCTTCGCGAAACCGTAGAACTCCTTTTTCCCGAAACAAAAAACTCTCTATTGACAATATGACACAACCCGCGGTGAAAGTCCTAAAAACTCTAACCTCATTCCCGACTTTAGTGGAAGAACTGGGAACTTGAAAAACTTCACAAACGCAATAGAACTCATAAACCACAAACCTAACAATAATGACACAAATAGTGAACATAATACAAAGCAAAACAAGAAGAGAATCAGTAGAAATCATAACAGCCACCTACACTAAAGAATAAAACAGCAAAACACACAAAAGAGATGCAAGACCCAAACAAGGCTCTGGAAGAAGCAGACACTGCCGGTGGCATGACAAAAACTCTCGTTAGCAAACACAGCACCCAGCAGGCCATGAAACCCGAGACACTAATCTGCTGTACAGATGACGTGAAACTTATCATGGAAGCAGGAAAATTTATCAACACGAAATAAGCAATACCCAAGTTCATAAGCAGTTACATAGAAGCAACTACCAACAGCGGCAAAATATTATATTCCCAACAATTACTAGGGACGCAATATAGAACGTTCCAGCCATTATAATCCGCAGAAAAAAACAGTACTAATAATAACAACAACAAGAGAGGCCGAAATAATGGCATTCACACACGGATGAGAGATCACCAATATATGAGACTTACAAACTCGGGAAATGAAGAACTCTTTTGAGCGACCAAGAATATCTAGGAAATATCATCTCAAGCTCAGCTTGACCAACTTCATAGAAGTCAAAAACGTAGAAACAAATTACACACTAACTTTTTTAGTAGACAGTGATGCCCAAATACCACTTTTATTCATAAAACCAATACTGTAACGTAAATATAAAATGCACAGTTAAACAATCTGACTTCGTTAAGGAATGTATATATATCCTATATCTCCAAAATGATATTCTCACAATACGGCCTAGAAACTTCTAAGCAAACGTACAAATCTCATTAACACACGTGATCAAACAGAACACACTACCACCACCCGCAGAATCAGAAATGATTAGACAAATAGAACTACCTACCAATGAAACATTGGTGTTGGTATCAAATCAAGAACTCCAACCAGGCATAATAGATGCTACCACTATTGTAGGCAGTAAAAGTTCCTTCACCAGAGTCATTAACAGTACCATTTTTGACACACCCACGAACAGTAGGGACGTGGTTTGAGTCCCTCAATAATACAGAAATCTTAGGTACAAGCTGTCGAATAGAAAAGAGAAAAGCAACAGTATTAAAAAAAATTGTAAAAAGTGTTTCACAATATTTAAATAAACCACCAACGGAATTATGTACAGAAGTCTGTCATATCTTCGACATTGAAACCGAAAAAATGAGCTCAAATAACTTCTATAAACAAAGGCTTACGATAAAACACCAGCGTATATTAAAAACTACCGAATCCCTGAACCGCAAAAGTCAGAAATAGATAAATAAATCACTAAGCTCATCAAAGATGACATATTTGAAATGAGTATATCCGAATATAAGAGTCCACATTTATTAATACCATACCACTTTTGCCAAATGCCAACGAGAAAACATGGCGTTAAGTACTGGGATTTCGTCAAAAAAAACTGCTAGCAGTTGAGAATAAAAGACATTCTTGATCAATTAGAAAGAGCCAAATACATCTCGTATTTCGATCTAATCTCTGGATTTCATCAAATCGAACTTGAAGAGAAATCGCGAAGCCCTTTTCAACAAGCAATAGCTCATATCGCCACGCGCGACTTCCCTACGGGCTAAAAATAGCTCCACACATTATAAGGAAGCGACTGCTTCATACCAATATTTACTTATATGCTCAGATATACCTACATTTATATTGGTATATACCTTATTGAATTTCTTTGTATATTCGCTTTATATCGGCATTATAATATTACTTATATACTTATGTATATTTATATTCATACTCATATTTATGGTTATAAAAAACCAAACGGGATAAAATTTTTTTTCCACCTTTTCGTTGCAAAATATCTACCATAATTAATATAGAATGAACATGCTTAACTTGTTGCATTCTGCTCTGCATGGCCCCTATAACTTTGTGTGGGCATGACCTATTTTTGAACATAAATAGTAGATTTTTCCGCAAAGTAAATGCAGCGAATATTAGCCTTAGCAAAAACCCACTACTTTTTACTTAAAGAAATGAAGTTCAGTTCAATTAACGCTTTAACCCGGCCATGTGCTCTTTACAATTTTGCCAATTTTGAATACCAAGCTGCGCATAGAAACTTCCAATGCTTCTCATTGGAAGCATTGCGAACTTCCAATTTCATTTTCGCGAGCAGGCGAGTGTTAACAACACAGACATGCAGATGGGCAGGCAAAGCTTAATTGATTCAGAATTTCACGCTGATCAAGATTTTGTAGGGTCTCTGAAACTTCTTTTTGCGTGTTGCAAACATTATGACAAAATGAATAGTCCTTCGGTGATGGATATAATAATAAGTGTGAAATCAAACAAATTCTGACGAGATATCACAACTATCCCATTGAAGACGGTCATATATCATTGATCGCAAATAATAAAAACAACAGCTAAATATGTCAAAGAGTTACCACAATGCCAAATGGCTTAAACCGCAACAAATACCAAAACCCACATGACATTAACACCAGCACCAGCTGTTTTTGACATAGTAGTCATTGTCACCATCGGGCCTCCACCAAAAACTGAAAACGTCAACTAACACGCAATGTCACTGATCTGCGACCTTACCAAATATTTGGTAACAATCCCAATTACAGGTCAGTACTCCAAAACTGTAGCAAAGGCAATCTTCGCAAATTTTGTTTCTGAACCCCGGACCTATGAAGCTCTTCATATATAATCGTATTTAACTGAACGATTGAGCCCTTATGAACTATTGTTCAAAAGGTCTCCCAAACGTATAAAAAACGGCAATAACACAAATAAAATTCAACCACTTTATAGAAATTTACGCTAAGGAATCTAAATATAGGTTAGAAATACCGTATGCGTGCTATCAATAATTTCGATATAGAACTTTCAGTTTCATTTTGTTAATCAGCGAACTAAGACATAAGTTACAATGTTAATATATAAGACTGCAAAAGTTCACAGAACTACAACGTAAAATTAACGTTAACACTAAACGTACCGACAATTCATCCTACCATAAGCGGTCAAATGACCGCTTCAAAAAAACGTATGTACCTTAGTAAAGTAGAAAGTAAACAAAATATTTTTCTGATGCTACAATAAAAACTCGTTCCCCGCTTTTCGATGTATGTAAATTTTACGAAAAGTCAATAAGCTACATGATGATACAATAACGTTGAATGCGAGAAATTTTAAACAAAATTTTAAAAACGGTTATTTGACCGCGCATAGTACGTTTAGTGTTAAAGTTACAAATAATAAAGGTAAAACGGAAATTTTACGTAAAAATCATACAAAAATTAAATACAATACTAAGTGTAAGGGCCCCAAACAGATAGAAATAATAGATAAATATATATAAAATAATAAAAGATTTATATATATTTAAAGAAGCATTTTTTTAGGAAACAGTTTAAAACGATATATACATAAGAAATCTAAATTGCAAATTAAATAACGAAATAATAATTATGTTCAAGACTGATCATATAATTGCAACCATGAACTTACATGATCATTCTTCCCAATAACTATTATTACTACTTATTTTATTTTTAATTTAATTTTTGCATATTTATCGCTATGTAAAGCTTGCCGTAAATTAAGCCAAGGTCACTATGACCTACTTTAATGTAATTCTAGTTATAACCTATATACAATTTAATGTCATTTTAAAACCATAGTGTTTTGTAGCAACCTAGGTAACGAAATAGTTAAGGCAACCTAAATACAATAACCTTAATACATATTTTAATATAAAAGCTATGTAATACAAACGTCTAGCAATAACCAAATGCAAAATGTGTTTTTTTATTAACGAAGGCAAATAAAAATTATTGAAATTTAAAACAACATATGAGTATTGCTGCGATTTTCTTGCCTATCTCCATTTCCATAATCTTCTTAAATTTATTATATTGTTTAAAAGCTATTTACTATTATTAAACTATTCATTACTTGAAATTTAGGGAACTGAAGTGTTTTATTTTTCGGACTAAAAGTTCACAAATGGTACACACAGTCGGTAGACCCGCTGCTACATTAAAAAAGAAAAAATCAAAAAATCGAAGTGAGTGTAAACAATAAATATATGAAACCCAACGATCCCAAAAATTTATTTTAAAGGAAGTTAAATTTTTGATTCATTATTGAACTTCACTGACGCAGTTAAATAAAACAAAAGAATTGCTTCAATGTTTTGATTAGAAATCTACATATTGAAATTGGGTAGCATAAACAAAACTTAAATTAACTTAAATTAAATAAATAACTTCTAAATTTAAAATAAATTAATATCAAATGATCATTCGTTCTCGTGATTCATAACTTAGCTGTTTACACAGATTTGCTTACTTCTTATAAAATGATATTGTAAGGCAGGCAAACGCGACTTCTACTACTTGCTTATTTAATTTATGGGAATACAAGCCCAACGTTATTGTGTCAGCCGTCATAGGCTCTAAACATAGGTTTATGGTTCACCTTAACACAAGATCTCCCCCCCCCCCCCCCAAAAAAAAAAAAAAAACATTTATATACTATGTAAACAACATAGAGAAACATTTATAAACTAAATTTATCTACCATTTTATGAAAAATTTATCATTTGAATTTCTTTCCTAGCCCGGGATATATAAGCGAAGCTTCATTGTGTCAATCCCCATATGTTCAACTTTTATTCTCACAATAAAAACGAAGCAATTCTGCATTACGGTGCCGTTGTAGCCAGATAGTCAAATAAAAACGACTTATTTCAAACTTAAGAGCTAAGTATTTTACATACCATTTACACTATTTTAACATTCTTTATCAATGTATACTACACATTATTTCTCAAAACATAAAAAAAACGCAATAAAGACAATTTATTAATGAATTTAAAACATATGTTCAAATTTTTTTATTAACGGGTGTCACCATAAGGACAAATTTTCGAATACATTTAATAAAAGTGACGGTACATACATATAATACATTTAATAAAACAACTAATATAAAGTAAGAAAAATTCCGTAAGTACAAATGTATGAACATTTACCAAAAATTTATGTGCAATCATTTAAATTTTTTAATTAATTAACGAAATGAAACATCGAATAAAACTTTCCAAATACCCATAAAGTCTCGTAAAAAGTTGTACAAGTTGAAATCCTACTCCCAAAACAACAATCACGCATCGTTATAACGAGACTGTTTACCAGATGTGGGAATATATTTACTTCCACATTCTTTTTAGATAAAATAATACCAAATTTTAAATGCAAATTCTTGGTTATAGTTACCCAATAAAATTAATAGCATTGGTCAAGTTCGTTTTGTAGTTCACGCGCCGGGAGGTTCATATTTTATTATAACAACATATTTAATCAACTGTTATTATTGATATTGTTACCATCTTCTTACTTATATTATTTGACATTTGAAGCATAAACATGGCGTCGTGTTTAATGTTTTTCTCCAAAGAGTACGTATATGTGTGTTTGTGAAAAAAATGAAAGATTACGATATTTTCTTTTGTTATAAGTTATTGAAGGAAAATTTGTGAGAAAATTGAAAGTGCATCCATTGAAACGTAATTAATTTGGACCGTTACCAATGGCTACAGGAAAAGCAAGTGTTTATGTTTATAATTAGAATTTTTGGAAAATGCATCTGTGCAACAAATGAGAACGATAGAAGTCAGCAAATCTGTGTAAAACTGACGGGTAAAAAATTAAAAATCCAAATAGTTGGACTCGCTACTTGGGCGATAACTGCCAGTACTAAAAGATAGAACGACTCTTCTAATAATGGCACTAGTTACAGTGCAGCGTTCGCCAAGCGTTGCTGGATCCCCTCAATGCTCCAATTCGGTAAGAGCCGACTAGAACAAACAGTGATACCGAACAATGCGTTTGCAATATCTTACGTGGAAATAGATCAAGGAAAAGGACTACAAGGGGACTGATCCGAAAATAAAAGTGCAATTTCTGTGACTTAGAAAATTTATAAATTTCCGGAAAATACCGTTTTGCTACAATTGCTTTTAATTGGCAACTAATTTCAATTTATTTCCACTGTAATTTAGCTACATTGATTCCTGTAAGTTAACGTATGTATCGTAAACGTGAAATAACGCAGGGGTTTGACGAAATTACTCATCTTTATTTCATTCTTTATTTTGGATCCATTTTCGTGAATTAATTACATTTTTTTTTTTTTGCTTACAGTTGGATTTTTTCAATATATTTGTTTATGTCCTGCGTTGTATTCCGACTTTCCTGTTGCGTGTTCTTATATCAGTTTGTTGGCAAGAAAACAGAAATTGCAATATATTTTCCCCTATTCAGTCCTCTTGTTGCGCTATTCGGTAAATCACGTTTTTCAGGATATGCGTAAGATAATAACCGCAATTTACATTAAAGTTCTTACAACCTATAATTTTATTTTTTTTTCAATTGTACTCGCTTTTCATTGGTTTCGATAGTTGCCTTTATTCATAGGTTGCGGATTGTGTACAATAGATATTATTTTTAAGAAATTGAATATTACACTGCTTTTTACGGTCACCTAACATGTAAAAACTTCTTAAACCCTGCCTTATTGGCCTTGTTTAAAGTTTTGTTGATATGAATTCTAAAATAAAGGTATGCAATAGGCTTCCGTCTAGCTAAGGTATATGTTTTCATATATGCTTAATAATATCTATAAGATAAACCAACACGTAAGAGTATTCTTTATTATATACATATTTTCGTGATCGTCAGCGCTCAAAAAAGATAAATACTTTTAATATTAATTAAATAAAATTGTCAATAAAAGAACGATATGGAACTGAATATCACAGCAATTTTCAAAATGCGGGATTCATTTAAAATATCATCGTAGGAAGAACTTAATTTATTACTTCTTCGGCCTGTTTTCTTGCAATAGCGTCAGATACTGAATTAAACTTTACCTACTTCGGTTAGAAGTACGCACTGATTACCTCAAATGTTTCTCAGAATTTTATAAGCGTCATTGTAAGATTTCGTCGTTATCAAATATATCACATGATTATGACTTATGCAAAACAGGCCTTAATAGTTTACTGAGTTATGTGGTGCACTTTTTAGCAGTGCTATCCTTAACGCCCTCTTGTTTTTTGAGAACGCTTAACCTAAGTTGCGCCTATTTTCCCATATTCCCAGAGAGAAATTTGCAACTGATTTAGTAGCTATGAGTCGAGCAATGATATTTCCAAAGTGAATAGCCAACTGATTTGTAATGACTGAAATGCAATAAAGTATCGTTTCTTCTTTGAAAAAAGAAGAAGGGTAAAGATTGGAAACATACATTAGCAAAAGATACACTAGATGCGTTGAAATGTATTAATCTTCTTACCAGAAGTTCTCTGAATTCCTCTACATTGCGTAAGGTAAGATGGTGCTTGAAATTACACTGGTTAAATAACTTTACATTGCTGATATATTATGCGTCCAGTAATCGAATTTAGGCAAATGCAAGATTTTCTAATTCGGTTGGTTAGATCCTATTTAAACCTATATACATGTAATTTTCAATATGCCACATTCCAGTCTAAAATAATTTTTAAATTGGATATCGATTTTGCAAATGCTCCTTTTTGATCTCCATCCGCTTATTGTAATTCTACATGTAGCTTTCCGTCGCGTCTTCATACGACTTAGGACATAGCCAATTTTTAGCTTTGAGTCAGTAAAATTGCACTATTTCTAAGATTAGTTCGCAAATATCTAACATGGAAATCTCATCACATTCACTTACAATAAGTTCCACCAATCAGTTTAAAAGTAAAGAAAATATTTTAATGATAGTCTTATACCTGTGCTTCTTTTCATAATCATACGGCAGACAAATAGCTTATTTACAAAAGGATACGAAAATTTTTAATGATATTTTTATTATTTTCGGTTACTTAAATATTTTTTTGTTATATTATTAAAAAATTGGATTTATCAAAGGCGAAATTTCTTATAAAACTTATCCGCCACGCTTATGTCACTGTCAGTCAATTAGTGGATTCTTGAAAATTTTTCCATTTTTTGAAGCGAAAATCATCCACACATTTAGTTGCCGAGAATAAACAAAATATTGCGACAAAATTGGTTTGATTGAAAATTAAATTAAAATAAAATATTTTGTGTAGACAATTTTGTCTCGAAAAAATTACATAATAAAAAATAGTAAATTGAAACTTTGCCGAAACTAATCCAAAATTTCAATATATTGTAATTAATACCTTCCGAACACCTCAAATTTGCTTTATATATATAGATATATATGCATTCTGTTGTTGTAGCCATTTAAGGCAATTTTTGTATTGAATTATTTTTAACTTATTCGACAGGATAACGAAGCCGAGGATGATGAAGGATCCAAAAATGAGAAGAGGTTAGTAGTATTGGTTTAGTAATTAGAGTTTTATAAAAGATAACAGTTTTTTTCGTTTGTTTATTTAGTGAGTGTTTCTTTGCTGGCAAAGGGACGGCTTTAGTATTAGCGCTAAACGATATTCCTCAATACTCTGAACGTCGTTTGAGCACAGACTCTATACGATCAACAAATAGTACACAAAGTAATAATTCGGATATACAACAACATTTACAATCCATGTTTTACTTAATAAGACATGAAGAGACCCTAAAGATGGTAACATTTAATATTACAGACTTGTTTCTAATGTTTGATTGGATATCGTTTGTTTTTATAGGCTGTAAAATTAGAATCGCAGCGTGCCAATCGTACTAGATATTTGGTGATTGCTTCACGTTGTTGCTATCGCCCTGGCATTAACGAAAAACGTAATAGGATAATGCGTCATAATTCAGCTAGAATGAATGTGTCATCGACAACAGGGACGCGGCTTGCAGCAACCTTTACTGCTAACCGTCAGTTATCAGTGGACAGCTGTAAATCTTCAATGCAACAGTCAAAGCATATTGAAGAGAGTTTAATAAACCGTCATAGTGCTAAATGTGATGTAACAGAAAATCTATATGCTTCCGGTGATAGCGCAAAACTAGTACAAGCGCCAACTGTTAACTCAACCTTAACATTTTCCTCGCCAACATCATCTTCCTCCGAGGAATGCGAAGGTATAGAGGAGTCCTGTTTGCTAGGCATAGATTGTAATGAACGAACAACTGTTGGACTCGTCGTGCCTATTCTAGCAGATACCACAATTCATTTAGATGGCGATGGGTATGTTGTATACATGCACATTTTGTCTTTATTGAATGCTCGATAATTGATAAAACTTTTTAGTGGATTTAGTGTTTCCGTATATGGAAAAACGCACATCTTTAAGCCAGTATCAGTGCAAGCAATGTGGTAAGTATGCCATCCCTCACATTCCGCACAAATGAGAATCTAATTAGCGGATGTCTGTTGGATTTTAGGTCCGCTTTGCAAACATTACATAAAGTTTCGCAAAAGGCCCGTGAGAATAATTTTTATCCCGGCGGTCCTTCACATGATTGGCTGACATATTATGAAAAGCGCATAGAATCGGATCAGTCATGCTTGAATGAATGGAATGCAATGGATTCGTTAGAGAGTCGACGTCCGCCTTCACCTGATGCCATAAGAAATAAGTTTGTACATCAATATAATATTGTTTTCCCCGATTTATAATTCTATGTACATTTAGACCTACGGCTAAAGAAGAAACAGAGAGTGTAATAAAAATGAAATTAAAAGAAATTATGATGTCTGTTGATTTAGACGAGGTGACTTCAAAGTACATACGCAGCCGTTTAGAAGAACATCTTGACATGGATTTGGGAGAATATAAATCATTTATCGACGAGGAAATGCTAATCATTCTGGGACAAATGGATGCACCCACCGAAATTTTTGAGCATGTTTATTTAGGATCAGAATGGAATGCTAGTAATTTGGAAGAATTACAAAAAAATGGGTAAAAGACCGTGCCATTTCCATTGATTCTAATTCATTCTCTATGTTTACAGTGTTCGACACATTTTAAACGTTACTCGCGAAATAGATAACTTCTTTCCGGGCATGTTCGATTATTTGAACGTGCGAGTCTATGACGATGAGAAAACCAATTTGCTGAAGTATTGGGACAATACATATCGATATATAACAAGGGCAAAAGCCGAAGGATCCAAAGTGCTGGTACATTGCAAAATGGGTGTAAGCCGTTCAGCATCAGTTGTAATAGCATACGCCATGAAAGCTTATAATTGGGAGTTTCAGAAGGCTTTGCAGCATGTTAAAGAACGTCGTAATTGTATAAAACCCAACAAAAATTTTCTTAATCAATTGGAAACTTATCGAGGCATGTTGGACGCAATGAAAAACAAAGAAAAACTGCAACGTAGCAAGAGTGAAACGAACCTCAAGAGCACTAAAGATGCACGTTTGCTTCCTGGGAGTGAGCCTACACCCCTCATTCAAGCTCTTAATCATTCGAAATCGAAGTCTGGCGGTGATGCCAATGAGATTGAAAGGGTGGCTGTGGATAGCGCATCAATAAACGCGCCAAATCTAAGAGACACATACAAAATGCGAAGTGTAGGTGGCAGCGGTCTTGAAAGGTTTGTACGACGAAGATCGAGCAGCACATCTCCCAGGTCCATAAAATCTCAAAATTGTTCCGCTTTGGTTATGAAACAGCAAAGCCAAAGTCTTGAAAATCTGACGCCGGAGCGGAGTATTGCGGATGAACCAAAAAATGTGCGATTTCCTGGCAGTAATGGAGAAAATTACAGTGTAACACAAAATCAAGTGTTGCACATACAAAAGCATATACCGCACAGATTACAAATATCTTTAGCTCCAGTTACTTCCGTGCGTACCATTGTACACGGTTTAGAGGCATACCAACTACAAGACTTAAGAAAATCAACAGATGATCGAAAGTCACTGATGTTGTCTTTTGGAAGACTTGACGATGATTCTTCAAAAAGTATTGAGAGAAGACTTTCAGCTTCTACTAAAAGGCTGAGTAGCCCGGTTTGGACTTCTTCAGCTAAGCTAATAACGCAGACCTCGAATATTGCAAGAAATAGCGCACTATTTACCAAAGAGGAAAGCAAATACAAACGTCAACATAGTAGAAAGACACAATCGTGGGCTGCTACAAGTGGTGGAATAACAATGGATGCATTTACACTTGGTTCCAACAGTAGCATCGATTCAGTGTCTACCCATTCATCAGCGCCGGCCGCAACTACCTTTGAAGTTTGTGTACGTACCCGACAGCGACCAAGGGAGTTGCCATCTCGTCATGCTTCCTGGGGTTCTGGTGATAATAAATGTGGAGTACCCGCACGTAATAGTTCTTGGGCCGCATATGACTCTAACCGCAACAATTGCCAATGTACAACCAGTAATCAAACAAATGCTAATGCCATCTTTGAAGGTCAAATACACGAACTGAATGTAAATAATAAGACTGCCTCGGCCGATTCCCGGCCATATCAAAATAACCAACAACACCACTTAGGCACTGTAAGAAGGACCAAACAAAAATTAGAAGAGTGCTCGATACTGAAAAAACTGTGCCGAGAAAATGGTGTCACCTCAAAAGAATTCTCAACGCATCCTACGGAGATAAGTTGCGATTGCATTACATCCAAACGAAACGCTAACTTGTTTCGAAGTATTTCCGCTGTTACATCCCGGACTCGTTATAAGCAACGCTGCAGTAGTGAAGAAATTGTGCATGGTGATACTCCGGCTTTACTTGCAGGCAGACGAAGCGATGGCAACAGACCTGTGAATGCTGAATTATTTTCGGCTTCTGTACCGAATTCGTACACAATGTCAGATATTGAAAATAAAAATACTTTGTCAAGTTCGGGAACTGCCAGCGACGAAGAAAACGTAATACTGCGTTCGATATCAACAGTTAAAGAAGGTCATCACGTTTCAGGCAATGTAAGAATTTTAAAGAAAAGCTTTGAAGCCAAGGCCATCTGTGGATTAACTGGTTCCGCGTCACCGACAGCGTCAGTGACCGCTGCTGGTAGCGAAATTTACAATAAAGTCACTAAAAGTCATCAATCTTTACCCTCCTCGCCAGTGGCCCAACACACAAATTACCTTGAACAACACCGTAATGAGCAAGCCACCATTAGTCAACAATCGACCAAATCTTCTTTTCTCGGTGATACCGTTGGCGTTCAAGCTATTTCTTCTACAAAGGGGACTAAAGCACCTCTCATATCATCCGGTGCAGAAGATTACACTGACCACAATGTAAAAGGATTGGTGCATAAATACCAAACTTCCGCTGAATCAAAAAATCAGACTAGAAGCAATAACCCCAGTTCATCTCAGGCCGGTGTCGTTACTGCGGCTGCGTTTAAGCCGCGGCCGAGATCTTATTATGAGTCTCAACGACCTTTAATAGGAAAACCGCATGAATTTAATGAAAGTAGACCGCCTCCAAGACCAATTAAAACCGCCAATACCATATCAGACGGCATTATAATGCAACCACCATCTTCCCAGCAAAGACGTCTGCAGCAACATGGGAAAACTCATCCACTCGCTAGGCTAAGTTTACCAAAGCAAACCTTCAATGCCGCCGCTTACAACACCATGTAAAAACTTTTAATCGAATCATTAACAAATTAAACTGTAACCGACACGAAGGTAATCTATAACTTTAAAGAAACTTACTAGCCACTCCTGCATGACTGCGATGCAGTTTGTGCATTCATCCAATTATATTGATATGACCGGACATGAAATATGTTATATTTATATAATTACTTACGCGTATCTTTATACAATAGAAAACAATTGTGACCGTTACGAAGATTTCTTTACACTTTCGTTAATTTGTATGATTTGCCATTTGTTTGTTAGCGAATTGATTTATTACTAATTGTGTGTCTTTCTCTATACCTATAATTTTTTATTCCGTTTTTAACACCTTTATTAGGAGTTTATAAATAAATTTGAAGAAAATTTCTAAGTAATAAAAATTCACAGCCTGGCTGTGGTTGGATGCTTTTCTAGATCCATCGTTGCAAACAAGCCTTATCACTTTTAGACACTCTTTATAGGATACACAACTGAAAGCAGATCGACCTCTGATCGCAAAAAGTATTTAGTTCTATCCTTTAAAAACAAGTATTTTCTGAAGTATTTTGTCACTGTTCAAAATATATATATGAGTATACGTTGCCAATTTTCTCATCTTGTTATGCATATGCATGTACACAGCCTATAATAGGAAGAACTAAAAAAGTTTGGAATGCTCATGACTCTACCATTATAAAGCGCCATTTTACGTATACTTTATATATAGTTACTGAATTAAGGCATTTTAAAAGCAGAAGTGAATAGTAAATATAATGAGAAAAAATTATTGAATATAGTATTTTTATTTAGACTTTGGAAAGAAGAAGCCGACAACCAAAGTATTTCATTTCGATATTTTGCATGTTGAGGTGAGCGAGAAATATTAATAGGTTTGAAAAGCAAATTAAAATTTCTATATCGCGCAACAATATGTGCACTTTCATGTGTTTCTAAATTTTGAGATTTTGAATTTTCCAATCGAAATCATTTTATATTACTATTTTTAAATTCTTTTTTCCTTACCCTTTTACATATTTTTATATATTTTATATTTTTGAAATAAGAAACAGAATGAGTAGCGTCTTATATATATTATGAACAAAATAATTTATAAGCGTTTAAAAGAAAATAATTAATGTTGTATATATATTATATGATTTTTTCTTTTCAATTTTTATGTTTATATGAAACCAATGGTTGAAAAATAAAATATAAATTTTAATTATATGACGTGTTTGTTAGCGAATTATTCGTAGTGATTTAGCAAACAGCAACTCGTGTTAAGGTGAAAATTTAGTACGCAAACTTAAATGATTTTACATTAAAATTATAACCTGGATCTGGACAGAAACGATTCTAGAGCAGTCGTATTTTGCCTGTCTGAACAACATAGCGTTTCGCGGATTTGCAGCCACTAGATGGAGTTCAAACAAGTTTCAAGCAAAAATACTAACTCATATACTAGCCTAATTTCATACTTCTCCAATATTTCGCACAATCAACAAATCACTATGGAGATTGTAGCTCCACATCATGCTCTCAACGTTTGCTAAGGCAGCCGGTTTCCCAGTATGAGAGGTGGACAAATTCAAGATATTGAAAGCAAAAAGGGTACTTTTAGAGGAACAACTCCCTCCCACTGTTCCCGTGCAATTTTTCAATGAATTCTGTGACATTTTGGTCTGTACCGCAGGGTGAACAATGTGATAATTTCTTTTTAAGCGATATATGATTTTTTGAACTCAATAAAGCCTTTAGTCTCTTCAAAGTCACATCTCCAGGGTTAGATGGCATTCGTAACAGTCACAAGACGCTGTTAATTGAAAATAGCCCCGTTCATTTCAAGGAATATTCTCTACATTGGTCGTGTACCTGACTTCCAAGTTACGAGAGATGAATAATGTAACTTTTGACGTTAACTCTTACAAATCGATTGCTTTGGTTTACACACTTAGGAAAATTTTTTGATTTGCCAGCGAGTTCTTTAATATGCTTCTCGTCGTTGTGTGTGGGTATGATCTTACGGAGAGTTATAAAAAATGCAAAAACACAAAAGAAAAAAAATAAAACAATTGAGAAATATCCGTACAAAAGATAAAAATGAATTATTATTGAAAACTTTAAACAAAAGAGGGAAATTATTAAAAAAGTTCAAAAAAAGCGCCATTTATGCAACTTCAAAAGGGGATAGACCGGAGCCCAACAAATCAAAATTCGTTTAACTGAACTTAAAAAGGTAATACTTTTCATTTAAGCAAAGTATTGTGTTGCAATAACAGTGAAGAAAAAAAAGCTAATTTGATGTGTGACTCTACGTTGCGTTAGAAGAAGAAAAAAAGAAAAAGGATTGTAATCATCCTCAACTTTCAATAAAAAATGAAAAGAAATTGTTTTGTAGTGTAGTGACACCACTTAATAATGGAAGGTTCTTTGGTTTGTTGTAGATTCTTTATTTAGATTTTTGATTGTGCTTAAAGTACTTG
>NW_023998520.1:633110-665915 GCF_014805625.2 Glossina fuscipes
TACTTGGTTATACGATTATATGATTATGACTATATGATTATAACTATGTGATTATGACTATGACCTACCTAATGTATGGTCAGTATCTTATATACAGAATAACTTAATGCTAACTTAAGCAATATAACTAAAGTAGGTTATCGTTTAATAACGTAAGCATATAATATATTAATAGCTTACTTAACTAGGTTAGGTGCACTACCTTAACTAGGTTAGTAGTAAAATGTAAATTTAGCAATAACTTGTAAACTACGGTAGAGTGCGACAAATCGATAATACTACAGTAGTTGATTATTGAAACCGGTGACGTAGAGATCTAAATGTACATATCTGAGTATATATAAGCAAAAATGCATTTTTATGCGTAAGAAAAAAAGATTGTAAAGAAATTGTTTTACGAGAATAATTAATTATGGAAACAAGTGACGTAAACAATTAAATATATATATATCTAAGCATATATGAGAAAAATGCATTTTATGCGTAAGAAAAAAGGGTACCGTAGTCGCAATTGAAATGTAAAAAGGAAAAGTTACTTTACAAAGAAAGGAGAAAAACGAGAAAAGAAAAAAGGATATAAAACAGTTAAGTAAAAGAAGAAAAATTGAATATCATTGAAAAGGCAATATTAAAATATCTGGTAGGAGCTAGTAAAGGGATAACCCGAAACAACCAGACGATGGTCTGCACATGACCACCCCATTCGCCGTTGTCACCACGGAAGCAGGGACGCCTTGGGGGGAGTAGGAGGAGGCGCAGCGGTTCGGATCAGCTGGAAAGAAAGGCAGCAACGTCAACGACCTCGCCACTGGATCTGCTGCTTCAGCTGCTGACACCGGTCAGGTATTTGATTTTCTTTTCCTTTTTTTTATTAATTTCCCGAGTTACATGTGAGCTGCAAAGATTGGCTAAGTAGGTGTGCCACAGCACCGGGGCGGTGTATGGCGTGGTGCGCATGAAAAGGGGGGCAGGGGGACCATTTACAGATGCCAACGGACAAAGGACGGAGCTACGGACGATACACAGGAACAACGACGTGTTAATTTGGTTTAACTTAATTTTTTTCTGTTTGTTAGTTTAACTTCTTTTGTTTTTTTATTATTGTAATGCGGCGCGGCGGGCAAGAGAAGAAAAAGGAGTCTCACAAACCGCTCTACCGCGAGCCCGCTTCGTTACACATGTTTTTACTTTCTGCGCTTTGGACATAACATCAGCTTTTGATTCTGTTAACATTTTAAAGTTTGTCCTAGTTTCTTTCCCTAATTCAAAAGTTTTGTTTTTTTTTTTAAATATGTATCTAAATTAACATCCGAATTCAATTGATTTTTAGAAGTAAATCTTATACTATTTACAGTATAAAGTGTAATATAAACTATATAAGAAGTAAAGAGAAAAAAAGATAATTAAATAATAATTCATGTATAAATAAATAAGAAGGAAAAAAAAAAGAAAAAAAGCATGTTGACAACTAGCACAGGGGCACACCGATAACCAGCATAGAATCAAATTGCAAGCGAATCCCTAAACCGGCAACCGATAAAGTAATCCACACCAATTAATTTTCGAATCATAATGAGATATTAAGATTAAAAGTTAGTTTATGACATAGGCAAATCAAGAGTACTAAGCAAAGTTTCCTTGATAGACGTTAATGAATTGATATTGAGTGATACACATTATTTAGGTATCTGTGAACAACTCTAAGCGGGTTAAACAACTCATAACTATATTTATATGGACTAAGTTTTATGAATATAAAGTGCCTAGAGAAGCGATTAGGGACATTAAAGCGTATCTCACTGAGTAACGTGGGCGAATGAATAGTACCATTAGTAAACTTATTTAAGAAAAATCGACAAAATATACACATGGAAGGTTAGAAAGTAATGCGATTACTAGATAAAGGTCTGAAAATAGTTTTTTTAAGAGCAATATGAATTAAATTTCTAGCAAAAGTATATTATTGAGACAGACTGGTAGTTGAATTCAAAACGAGAAACTGACATGAAAGAGGAAAATGATTTAATATTGTATAGAAAATAATGCCTGGTAGTTGCGACGAACTGCAATGAAAGAAACTACCACTTGTGGAATATATAGAAAATAATTCGTGGTAGTTGCCTCGAACTGCAACGAAAGAGAACCATGCAGCGATGTAATCTATCGCACGCGAATCTAACTGCTGTTGCTTGGAGCGAACTCCCGTTTACGTCGTCATTAATGTGTAAATTAAATAAAAGGGGTGCTATGTGGCTGCCTTGAAGAGCCATAACGGACAGGAACTTCATTCGAAGTTAAGCAGAAGGCTGAATGACTTGTTATGCAGACAAGAGCTTATCCATTTCACTCAAGTAGAAAGGAAAACCAGAGGCATGGAATCTGAATATCAATAAGTTATGATTAACTAAGTCAAACGCTTCATTAAAATCGGCACACAACAAATATGTACCTGAGCTAGTCGAAAAAAGCTTGAAAACATGGCGTCATCAATTTCTTGGAGTGTACTTGTCATGTTTTCAAGGCTTTTTCTAGTGGCTCTCGCACTGATTTGGTTAACCATAACTTGCTTATGTCTAAACTCCAAGCCTCTGGCTTCCGTTTCTATTTAGTAAAATGGATAAGCTCTTATCTGCACAGTAGATCATTCAGAGTTTGGTTTAACTTCATCACATCGGAGAATTTCCCCGTGACGTCTGGCTTACCTCAAGGAAGCCACTTAGTTCCCATTTTATATAGTTTATACATTAATGATCTCCCATCGGTGATTAATTCCAGCCAGATCTTAATATATGCTGATGATGTGAAACTGTTTCCTTCTTTCTCCGTAGAGTCGCAATCACATCAGCTTCAAAGTGTCTTGAATAATTCGGTTACATGGTGCTCTTTGAATCTACTGAAACTTTATCTAAATAAATGTAGGAAGCTTTCTTTCTCAAGAAGGAAGTCATTCATTACTCAATATTTCACTGATTCGCACAAGTTGGAGGACGTCGATTCGTTCATTGATTTAGGCGTTCTATTTGACCATAGGTTACGTTATAAATTGCATATTGACTTCTCGCTAAGCAAAGCTAGGTCTGCGCTTGGTTTTATAAGGAGGTGGCCCAAAGAACTTGATGATCCTTATCCTCCTTGCGTTTGGTAAGACCTATATTTGAGTATGCCTCCGTTGTGTGATCTCCTTCATATAAATGGTATGTAGATTTAATTGAATCTGTTCAAAAGCAATTCTTGCTGTTGGCCTAAGGAATTTGGATTGGAACCCGATTGCCTCTCTTCCCCCTTATGAAAATAGGTTGCTTCTATTATCCTTACTTGAGAAAAGTAGATTTGTTCTTGGGGTTTCCTTCTTAATCAAAGTAATAACTGGTATTATTGGGTCGCCCGCATTACTTGGTGAGATAAGCTTTAATGTCCCTAACTGCTTTACCAGGTACTTATCTTATTCTCATTCTCAGGCTCTTTAAAGTCTATTAAAGCAACTTTCCATAAAATGCGCGATTTACCTATGTCGTATTTAAACTAGCATTTCATTCTTAATATCTCATTTTTTATTTAAAAAAATATTCGTTTGTTAAAGTGCTGGTTGCCAAGTTTATGCATGTTTTCTTCTTGTTGCGGGTGTGCTAGCTACGTACATGCATTTTTTTCTTTTTTTCCTTCCTCTTTTTACTTATTTGTACATAAAATATTATTTTTAACTTTTTAATTTAATTTTAAGCTTACTTTGTTATTATTATTTTTGTTTTTTTCTTTCTTTTTATTGTATACTAATTTTAAAATAATTAGTATAAGATTTTCTATTAAGATGCACTGAATTCGACTGCAATTTTCTTTAATTGAATTCAATGTGTAAATAGGTAAATAAATAAATAAATAAATTAACTCCCGAAGTCATACTGAAATGGAGAATGTAAGATTTGATAGCAAAAGCTAAATGCTGGGTGACAATTTGGTCAAACGACTTAAATAAGATACTCAACTTGGCGATGCTTTCGTAGTTTCACATTTGTGAAGTGGAAGAGGGAAACTACTCACCCAACACAAAAGAAAATTACTTGATTTCAAGGATTGATTATAAGTCAGTGAAATGACACCACATAGCTCGTCAGAGCATGTTTTAAGTACACATAATGGAATGCCACCACGTCTAAGCGTAGAACTTTTAAAACTTTAGAACTCAAACCATCCAATACATCATTTTCTGAAATGACTAAGTTAGGAATCAAACTGGTCTGGATATCGGATACGTATAGTTGACAATTGAATTGAAATTAGGAGCTAAAAAATTTCGTTAGAATATCATCAAAGAACTCAGAGCCGTTGAAAGAAACATGTGAGGGATATATGGAGATTTTTCTTTTGGACTTGATAAACTTCAAAAAATATCTAGGATTAAGGAGCAGCGAAGATTTTTTCAACTGAAGGTTGTTGCAATAATTCTAAAGGTTGAGGTAATTAAATCTATGTCCCGACGCATAGGCCAAATAGTTGTAAGCAGAACCACTTTTTATAATAGTTTTGAAAAGTTTGTTCTTTCTATTCCTATAATACGTAATTGTCTTGTTAAATTATGGCAAGCCTAACTTCGAGGGCGATGTTGCTTAATCGGAGCGCATGCAGAAATAGCTAGATTTAATACATTATGAAATGATGACAGCAACGTTTCGATATTTCCAGCAGAGAAATCGAGCACACTGTATGAAAGTTTTGTAGTTTTGTTAAATCATAATATTTATTGTTAGTGCAAGGGACCGCCATGCCTGTAATAAGAGGCAATACAAATTGTTGGATGGTACGGGTACGCATGTAAACTAAAAGGTGGACAGCGATTTACATCTATCTCCGGGAAACTGGCGAAGCAAAGATCTATCATTACAGTTAGGAACACGGTTGTATTAGTAAATTAGGATCAAATAATTCATTGAAAAACACAATAGTTTCATCGGGTGCTCAAGAGGGGACCATACAGCCAGAATTATCACTATAACATCAAGTGACTTGCGCCAAGTTGAAGTCCAGCAGCATACATATATATATATATATACACCAGTAGATTTAGACTTTTCGGCCACATTACAAATGAAATTACCAGCATGTTGTAAATAGAGACATCCGCATTTTGGGGGATATAGGAGCAAGTGACGTATAACTGTTTATTGGCAGTGTTCGCCCGAATAGCAATAAATCCAACATCGGGAGGAATAGGAAATTCAATCTACTGGTGGGTGTCTTTCAGTCAGCTAACTTTTTATGTTATCCTCGGAGGAGTCAGAAGCCAGCCTTGACACGAATATTGCCTTCTGTGGCGGAAGCAGACATCATCCCTAATAGAAACTCTAATATTCACATGTAGAAAGTTTTGAGTTGACGAGAATATAGAGAGCAGACATACGCGAACAGCTAAGGGGAGAGGCGAATTTGTTATTTTAATAATATGCACACAGAGTAACCTGAGTGGTACCATTGGGAGCAGATACCCTTGCCACTTCAGCATAGCTAAAGTAGGCCAAAGATTAGATATGCAATAATTTACTATTTTTTAGACTGTGGCTATGTTTACATTAAACAATTTTTGATAGTCGATAAAATTTTGCAATTGGTGAAACAAGGCACTAAACATTATCCAATATTTTGAAAAGAGCGTGCTACAGGAAGAACTTCGAAACCACGAAACAAAGCGAAGAATTTTCAATATGACCCACTAACTTTTCAAAATTGCGTACCTTTTCTTCTTCACTAATGATTCCATTTTCGTACTTTATCTCATAGTGTTTCAACATTTCTTGAATTGTTCTCAGTCTCCCACAAATAATGCGGCGTCACACTTTCTTTACAGATTTCATTCTAGATAATTTATTTTTCTGTATTAACCCTAAATCTCTGGAGGGTTCTTACATTTGCAATGGACCTTTTTCCCAAAAATATGCTATGCAAACAGCTGTCATGGCAATAACTGCGAACGCAGCAAACGGCAAGGTTCGTATCGTAATGCTGGCGGCATATTTCTCAGTATGAACGAACTGATTTCTAAAATTGTATATAGCCAGTTCAACGCAAACGTTCACTATAACATTAGATGAAATGATTACAACAACTTTAGAGTACACAAAAGAGAAAGCGGCCGTAACGAAAATAGTTATAACCGTAACAATTACAACAAGGCTCATAATTGAAATGATTAGCGAGGTTGACAATGTAATAGCCAGTCAAATTCACAGAACAACTGAAATATTCATCACGTTACCGACATTTGGAGAAATGAGATACAATACCACCAATGACAATGTCACAACTTCCAATGATGACATATGGACTGAGAGTCTGATTGACTGCGATAGATTCCAACTATTTGAAGGTGAGAAGAATAAAGAAAAACCGAATAGTTTGACAAAAAACTTTCCATAACTCGTGAGAAGGTAATTAGAGAACTTAAGCTCTAATTATGAAGATATTTTCGCACTTGAAATTGCGATCATCGTAGCCAACAACATTTATAGGGCGACGGACTTGGATACATCCAAAGCTACAAAACTCCATATTTCCTTAAGGCAAAAGTGAACTGACAGACAAAAGAAGTAATTGTGGACGGCATTCTGAAACCATTGACTTTTCAATACAATAGCCCTATTTTACTAGCACCCAAAAAATTATTTCATCATGATAAGAAACGGAGATTGGGCGTAGACTTTCTTGGCGTTAATGAAAAATTGTTAGCCGGCAAGTTTCGTTTGCCACGTATGGATGGCAAACTGAATAAACTGGGTGGAGAAAGATATTTCTATTGTCTAGTTTTCATATGATAGAATTTTCGGAAGAATCACAGGATATACCTTTCTGTGAAGAACGGATCTTTTCGCTCTGGAAGACTTCTCCATTGCATAAACCTTGTTCCCATCTCATTTAAACCAATGATGACATTGACCTTTCCGAGATTAACATCCAGCCAACCATTTGTTTACATGCTCGTAATTAGATGTTCTGAGAGAGGTATATTACGAAATTTAAGTGGTGTCTTTGATACATGCCGCTGGTATAACCCAAAATTACCTTCGCATAAATGCTCATTCTTTTGTCATGAAGTGACTTTTTTAGTGACTTCTTCAGCATAAACAAAATATTTTATCCGGTGACAGTAAATATACTATAATTCTTAATTATCGAATTCATAACTTTTTGCTGTTACTATAAGAGATTCATACCAAATTTTGCAGAATATTCAAGGCACTTGACCAAGTTGGGTCGAAAAATGTTGGATTTAATCAGTTAACTCAATGTGAATAAACGTTCAATTATCTCAAGAAACAGTTAGTAAGTCCGGAAATTTTAGAATGACTAGATTTTCAAAGAGAATTTTGCATCACCAAGGCCTTCAGCAAATATGCAAGTGGCTTGTGGAATGTGTGTGTGAATTTTTGTCGCAAGAGCACAGTGCGCATCAATTAATTACCAAGTACTTAGGTATCTCGTGCATTCACAAAAGGCGAAAGTAACAAATCTTTAATAGACCAAGAATTCGGCGTCATATATTGAGCAATTTATAACGCAATTATAAAGCAATTATAAAATTATAAAGCAATTATAAAACCTATGTACATGACCGGAAATTTGAAATCAGAATTGATCATCGCCCACTGACTTATCTATTTTCACTGAAATACCCATCCTCAAAACTATGATTAGATCTACAAGAATATGACTTAAATTGAACACATCAGTGGGAGAAAAATAACACCACGGATGCCTTATTTCGCATCAATATCCATGATATTAAAGCGTGAAGAATTTTTAAACGGACAGCAAGTTTGCAATCTGGAAAGACAAAGAATAATAATAACGTAACCGCACAAGCACAGAGAGCATACGTGCAACACTTGAATGTGTACGACAAAGTAAGTTATGTACGCCAAATGGCATATAGTAAAAGATACATTGATTGTCCGCAAAGGTAGAAGGTAATCACGCAAGAACAAATTTTCGCCAGTGTTGTAAAGTACAAATTGTCCACGGTGTTCTGCGCTTCGGAGACTCAGGAGGTTCTTCTTACAAGAAAATTGGTTTTCCTTGGAGCTTCACTGAGGTCTCTATTGGTTATCCTTCCGAATAGCCTTTCACTTACAATCACTAACAATATATCAATACTGACTTTCATAAACTATCGAATATGTTATTCTTTCTTGGTTTACCGACTGATCTTCCTTGCAACACGGAGCGGTTTTAGCAACCCGTAATTTAACAGAGGAAAAATAAAAAGTTTTCTTTATTATCTTACTAACCGGGCGAGCTGTACCCTTCAACAGCTCAAACTACACGGCAGCAGCGGAAAGATTCTTGTTCCTTCGTTACTCACTCGTTCGGAGTTCGAATCGGCGTTGCGGATTGTCTTGCATTTTGTTTTGAAGTTGTACATTTCAACTTTCATCCTTGGCTTGCTGCCAATTCTTGACCAAATAGGTCAGGTGATAATTCTGGCTAACTTTATAGCAAATACTAAAAATACGTAAAATAAGTTAAGTAACCTCAAACCTTCCTGTGGAACCTCACACCTTCTCGCTCCTTCGGGTAGTTTATTTAAAATCCAGGGCAGCTAAGGGGTGGGCTTCTTTCACACATTCACTGTAGTAGTGTATCTCAGACAGGTTATTATTCATTCTCTCTTCCTTTCTATTCTCCGTCATCATCCTTCCCCATTGTTTCATATTTGGGTTCAAAACGGTCTAATGTTGGTCACCATCCGTGGCGTAACCATTACAACCCCTCATTTGCCTACTGTAAGCGGGGGTCCGGTCATGTCCAACGGCGGGACCGTTGTATTCATTTATAGTCCTAAATACGATAAATGTTCTTAATATTGCATAGACCTATTCATATACAGCTATTGTTCTTAATATTTTGCCACACGTTGAACACATTAAAACATTAGGGAGCATGTATAGACGATATGTTTTCAGAAAGCTGGATTCAAGTAATTGCGACATCTACTGTTTCTGATCTTGGAGCTGGTTTAGGTGTAACTTTTATGCTTTAGTGAAGTTTAGAATGTAATTTGAAAATCAAGAGAACAGCAGCACGGAAAAAACGCGCGCGGAGCAACTTACTAGTGGTGGTGGCGTTGTTGGCTATTAAAAGTTATGAATTGTGGTGAATGTATTGCAGTCGATCGCTTTAGTTGTTTTGGTTAAAACGCCACTGATATTATTGATTTGTAGTTTTAAAAACATCTTGAATGTCCTGTGATTCGCTGATGAGTGCAATATGCTTGAAACTTACGTAAGAATTTCTTCCAGAAGTTCTTGTTGTGGTTCGATCGTTGAATAAGTTGATTTTGGAAGCGTTGACATCCGGATGCTTTCTGAACCTTTATTGTTTGTTTTTTATGTAGAGGTTATCTTTTATTAGGATGCAGTTCGTTATATTATCAGTAGTAAAAGAGCATATATATGCGCATTGATGGCTAAGTATGAGCTACCTGCTGTGATGTTGATTAATGTCTCATATTCTACTATTGGAACGGCAACTATCTTGAATGCTTCGAAGAACTATTAGTCAACCAGATGTAACATAATTTCGAAAATGACCTCATTTTTGGTTACAGCTCTCTTGCCATTCATTATTTATTATTTATTTATTTATTTATTTATTTATTTATTCCACTTATACAGGAAACTGAACTAAAACAAAATGGCAGTCGAGTTCAATTGACTCTTAAGTAAATCTTAAAATTAATTAATAATAAAACTTAGTATAAGTACAATAAAACAAATAAGGAGGAAAAAAAAAAAAAAAAAAAAGGCATGTACACAATTAGCATAGAGCCACACCCACAACCGATACGGGACCAAATTGCAAGTGAACCCCTAAGCCATCGCAAACATGCATAAGCTTGGCAACCGATAATTGTTAACAACAAATTAATTTTCGACTCATAATGACATATTTATGGTTAAGTCAGTTTAAGTACGACATATGTAAATCGCGCGTATTAAACAATGTTGCTTTAATGGACTTTAAAGAGTCCGTTAATGAGAATAAATGATAGACGTCAATTAGGTTCTTGCAAACAACTCTGAGCGGGTTAAACAGTTCAAAATTATATTTGCATTGACTAAGCTTTATCAACATAAAGTGCCTAGAGAAGCGGTTAGGGACATTAAAGCCTATCTCACGAAGTAATGCGGGCGAGTCAATTGCACCATTTATTAATTTGATTAGGAAGGAAACCCCAAGAACAAATCTACGTTTCTCGAGTGACGGTAAGGATAACAGAAGCAACCTATCTTCATAGGGTGGAAGAGGGGAAATCGGGTCCCAACCCAAATTCCTAAGTGCAAACAGCAAGAATTGCTTTTGTATAGATTGAATTGAATCTGCGTAGCGCCTATATGAAGGAGACCACACAACAGAGACATACTCAAGTATAGGTCTAACCAAACACGTGTAAAGCCTTTTCGTAATATAAGCATCATCAAGCTCTTTGGACCACCTCTTTATAAAACCAAGCGCGGACCTAGCTTTGCTTAACGAGGACTCAATATGCAAATTGAAACCTAACCTATAATCGAATAGAACGCCTAAATCTATGAACGAATCGACGTCTTCCAACCTGTGCGAATCAATGAAGTATTGAGTACTGAACGACTTCCTTCTTAAGAAAGAAAGCTTCTTACATTTATTTAGAATTAGTTTCAGAAGATTGAGAGAGCACCATGCAACCAAATTGTTCAAATTACTTTGAAGATGATGAGATTGCGATTCTACGGAAAAAGAAGAGAACAGTTTCACATCATCAGCATACATTAAAATCTCACTGAATTTAATCACGGAGGGCAAATCGTTGATGTATAAATTAAATAAAATAGGTCCCAAGTGGCTACCTTGAGGTACGCCAGACGTCACGGGAAATTCATCCGAGGTAATGAGGTTAAACAAAACCCTGAATGATCTACCATGCAGATAAGAGCTTAACCATTCCACTAAGAAGAGAGGAAAGCCAGAGGTGTGGAGTGTAAATCTAAGTAGTCTATGATTAACCATATCAAACGCTTTGCTAAAGTCAGTGTAAATGACATCAGTGCGAGAACCACTAGAAAAGTCTTGAAAACATGAGAAGTAAACTCTAACAGATTGGCCACCGTAGATCTTCCCTTTCGAAAACCATGCTGGAAAGGAGAAATATACAATTTCATGGGAAAGGCTACATGCTGAGCCACAATTCGCTCGAACAGTTTAGGTAAGACACTCAACTTGGCAATGCCTCTGTAGTTCTCTACAAGTTGCCTACTACCACTTTTGTGAATAGGAATAAAGAAAGAAGTCTTCCAACACAAAGGGAAAACACCTAAATTCAAAGACTTATTAAAAATCTTTGAGATAACATCACAAAGCTCGCCAGCACAAGATATAAGTACACAGGAGGGGATCCCATCAGGTCCAGGCGAACAATTATATTTTAGAAAGCTCAATCCTTCAAAAACGTCATTTTCAGATATAACAAAGTTAGGAATTGAAATCGAATTAGAAATCGGATATGGATAGTTTACCGATAAATCAAAATTGGCAGTTGAAAAGTTCTGTCGGAAGTATTTCGCAAAGAGATTTGAGGTTTCAAAATCATCCGAGGACTCGGAGCCATTAAAAGACACAAACGACGGATTTATGGAGATTTTTCTTTTGGAATTAACGAACTTAAAAAAGTATTTAGGGTTAGCAAACAAGGAGGATTTAACAAACTGAAGGTATCTGCAGTAGTATTGGCGGTTGAGGGAATTAAATTTATGCCTTGCAACAGAGTAAGCGAAATAGTCGAAAGAAGAACCACTTTTCGAAAATTTTTTGAAAAGCTTGTTTTTCCTATTCTTGTAGTATTTAATTGCTTTATTAAACCACGGGGGATCCTTGCTTCGAGGACGGGACTGCTTGATCGGAACGGATGCAGAAATAGCTTGATTTAATATATTGTAGAACGACGACAGTAAGCTATCAATGCTTCCCTCTGAGAAATCGAGCACAATATGAGAAAGATGTGATTTTAGTACGGAAACATTGATTTTATGGAAATCATAAAGTTTATATGAAAAATTTGAATTTTGAACGTTATAGAAGTTCAACGAACCAACATACTTGTTATGAAAGGAAACACCCAATGCTGGATGATATGGATCCTCAGGTAAACTAAACGGAAGACAACGGTTAACGCAAACCTCAGGAAAATTTGCAAAGCAGAGATCAAGAAATCTACCATTGCAATTAGGGGTACCATTGTATTGAACTAAATTATTATCAAATAATTCATTGAAGAGCACAACGGCTTTATCAGATGTTGAGGAAGGAATCAAACAGCCAGAATTATCACTGTAAAACCAATTGACTTGAGACAAATTGAAATCACCCAAGGCAAGGACTATATCGGTAGGTTTAGATTGCTTGGCCACTTCAAAAATGAGGGCGGCCTGTTTCTTATATACAGAGATTTCCGAATTTGGGGGAATATAGGAGCAGGTCACATATAAGTATTTATTAGGAAATTTCACTCGAATGGCGATAAATTGAACATCGGGAGTAGTTGGAAATTCAAACGAATAGGTGGGGAGTGCCGAAGAAAAGGCAATTAAAACACCACCACCATTGCGATACAAACGATCGTTTCTGAAAACTTGAAACGAATTATGGAAAAGTTCCGACGAATGTAGATCCGGCTTTAACCAAGTTTCAATGAAGACCAAACAGGAAATCTCCGTGCTTACTGAATTTAGGAAGGTAGAACGAATTTTTGAATTTAGGCCCCTAACATTTGATAAATGAGAGAAAATGAGGCTGAAGAAATATTTAGTTTTTTGAAGGGGAAAGAGCATTACGGGGTCGGTCCCGAGGGATAAATCTCTTAATTAAGGATCCAACCAGCCACAATGGTTTATTTAAAATCAAATCCATATTTTCAGTCGGAACTAGAATTTTAAAAGATGAGATAGCTCTAGATTGAGAAGGACCCAGTTTGAAAATACTAAGTCGCTTTAAATTAACAGAAGGGGCTTTCGCTGCCAGATACCCCTTATGTTTTCAACAGATGTATCTTGTGCCAGTCTTGACACAAATATTGCCTTTCTGGGAGGAACTGCTTTCAAGCATATGTCATCAGTAGTGGGAGCAGCAGGGTTAACGGATGGGGAGTTATGAGTTGGGGAAAATATAGAGGGGGTAACCACACTTGTACGAGCAGCTTGTGCGACCTGCTCAGTTTGGCGACTAGCATTTACACTCGAACAGCGAGGAGGAGGGGACGATTTACTATTACCCTTATTAGTTTTGGGCGACGACGCCTGAGAAGATTGAGTGACATCTATGGGAGGAGATACCCTTGCCACTTCAGCATAGTTCAAGCCAGAAGGACTTCTCGGCCTATTTGTAACATTTATGTTACCAACCGACTCCGCCGTAGCAGAAACTCTAACATTATTTGTAGCCTTTAGGGAATCGCTAACTTGCACCAACGAAACGGACTTAGGAGGTGACGAACCACACGCTACGCTACGCGTTGAGACTTTTTTAGCTGGAGAGGAAGATGACTGCACAATATACCGACATTCATCAAACCTAGTCTTGATTAATTCAAACTTCTCCCACAAAGAGCCGAGATTTTTGCTCAAATCTGAGAAACAATTTCTCGTCTCCGTGAAGAGTTTGTAGAAATCAATGTCCCGCTTTCTACAGTCAGGACATGACCATCGTAAACCTTTAGAAGGGTCAAGGACTGCATCAGCAGCACGGCGGGTAATACCAGCACACTTTGAATGTCCAAAGCGATCACACAACCAACAAGAAATGAATCGTTAAGATTCAGGGCCGGTTTTCGCACGACATGGAGTAAATAAGCAATCCATGTCAATTGGAACAACAAAAATAGCTTATGAAGGGAAAAAGAAAAAATAAAAAATTCCCCGGCAGCGAATTAAAGCAAATATCTCACTACCTTGCCCACTGTAAATAAAGAGCGAAAGCTAAAGAACTGTAAACACAAGATTAACAGGCAAAAAAAAAGAGACTTTTTACAAAGAGCTCAATTGTTGCTTACACAAAACCAAAATGATTTTTTTACATAAATGATTATAATATTCATATACGTTAAGTTAACACTTTATTCTTTTAGAGAAATTATAAAATTGAACACGATTAAAGCAAAAAATAAACATAAAAGCAAGAAATACACTAAAAAAATTAAAATATTTCCTGCACTGAATAAAAACGCGACCACAACACGACGCAGAGTTGCCAAACTTAGGTTGTATAGTTCAATTAAGTTGTCATCTTCGATTGAAAGCGCGTGCAGTGTTGAGTCAAGTTCACACTGTAGCTAATGAGGTGATAATAAAAGCGGAGTATTTGTTCCAATATGAGCATCAGCGGCGCACTTATAACTTCAGCCTCCATTATTTGAAGATTAATGGCTGTCAGTATGAATTGAATTAAGATAGAGAGCACGGAGGTCGAGAAATCAAATTTGCTTCTATTTTAACAATCACTGTCTCTAATCCTTCGTATGCTAGTGAAGCTGAGGTTATGGTTCGAAGTAAAAGGTGTTTCGTTGATTTTACCACTGTCTCTCATGTTCTAATAATATCCTGTTCTTCCGACAAATCCCTTTAGTGCTCCAATGAAGCCGTCAGCGGATAACTCATTTACTAGTTTGAAATGAGCAGCCTTTGTTGCGACGCAACAAACTACCGCAATTCGATGGTCGCTTTCCTCTAATACTACGATGGATCGACTGTGGCTCAGAGTAATTAACACCGGCGTTGATGAAGTCTTGATAGAGTGACTCTTGCCCGTGAAAGATTCCCCATAATTTGTTCTCATAATTGGAGACCAGCCTTGCTGCATCATATACAATTTTGGACAACATTTCTTGTTGTTATTTTAACCTTTAGTGGTCAGAATCATTGCATGATTGCTAATAAAGCTTATGGACGGGAGTGTTTGTTCTCTTCGTGGATTGACTTGAGCAGAATTTTTACGAATATGGGCTTGCAAAGAAGCAAAGTGGGGTGTTTGACAGAAAATAGCAGTGACAATTCTTTTGCACGTCCACCTACATGAATAATGTAAAAAAAAAGAAGGTATAACTTCGTACATAAGATATTGAGGTTGTGTTTTTTAACATTGATTTCTGAGCGCTCATCTTTGATCAAAGGAAGCTCTACCGCACAGATGTGAACCCGCAAGCAATGATTTGGTAATTTTTAGCTACTCGGTTTTCTTGAAACGAAAATCAGATGTATTTTTCTTATAAATTTTTAGTGTAGGGTTTGTTGAAACGAAAATCAGATTTTATAATTCTAGGCCGACGTAGAGAGTCTACGTTTAGAAATTCAGTCACCGCGAAGGTGTTACACAATAGTCTCAGCAGTTTCTACCTATGTTCCTCTATTTTATTGTCAACCCGTCAGAACATATGGTCCGACATCGTGGCCGGTGCGAGGTCATGGCAAACCGACAAAGATCCCAAACGTACGAATTAGCAAGCTTTTCGCTTTCTACTTTCGGAAAATAGGATCACATCTCAGCGTGGAGGAGCTTGAACTTAAAACACTATTCAAATTTATAAGAAGCCTACCTAGAAAACTGTCCTTTAACGACGAGTCCACGAGGGAAGTACCTTGGGGGAATCAGAGATTTCAAAAGCTCCGATCCCAAAGTAGAAAATTGTCCATCATGACCAAAAAGTCCGGGGAATGGACTAAGTACAAGAAAGCTCTCACCACATATAACGCGGAGCTGAGACGGTCGAAGCGGACTAGCCGGAGGAGCACTGTAAAGATATAAATATCTCAGAAGCAGTGCGGCTCCAAAACGCCATAGCTAAAGACCACAGCAATGGAGAATGCACTCTAAAAAAGCATAGTGGAGATTACACTGGAAGTCCGAAGAAGCTGGTCCTCTCCTAACGGAGGCCCACTTTCCAGGATATCTGCGGAACACGAGAGTAAGGACCCAGGCGTGTCCTAAAGAAAGACAGTTGCCGAATTCTAGGGACCATAGTCTCACTCTCTTCTTCAAAATCTTCTATTCGGAACGGGTGCACTGGACCGTGTTAAGTTCCGTCCCATATATAACGTGTTCATTCTAGAAGGGCGCAGAAAGTGTCGTCTTACAACTTGCTAAACTCTGCTAACGGGTTATATATCCCAGGAGTGGAAAAACCTGGAATGAACACCTGTCAAAATCATATAAATCTATCTACCTGAGTTTCTTTCTCCTCAAAACTATAAAGAAAAGTTTGTAACGAAGGCGTGTGTTTGCGGTAGGGCAATTTGGCGAGACTCTTTCCTTCCTCTTCTGTCCTCTCACCCGCCACTCCTTGTTCCAATAATAAAAAACATAAAAAGGACAAAAGGTCGATTCCATGTAGCAAGAATCGCATTACCCCATTATTCTGTCCCTTGTCCAGTCTACCGTCTATAGGTCAGTACTGAGTCCGTCGGTAGCCGTCTAAGGTCCTCCCTACAGTGCCATCATATGCACACCCCCTTCACCTCAGCTACAGCGGTGGCAGCTCGCACTCAGCCACACATCGGGGACAAAAAAAAGGAATTAAATGAACTAAGATATCTGATACTGTTTTTGTCGCAGACTCCTGCGGCGGTAACTGTTTACTTCGGCGGTTCCTATTCACAGCAAAGGGGTTGTTGCCTCCTTTGATCCACGACTTATGATGGTCCGAAAGATCGTTGTCGTTGCCGAACAAGGGTTGATTTCGACGGAACAACAGAGCCGCTGCACGGACCGTAGGCTGATGTGCTCCCAGCCGGTTGCAGTGCAGCAGGTGTAATTATGTTGCCTCCACTTAATGTTTGGTGATGAACGTATACGTTCGTATCCCTATTAAGTGTGACGGCCTGTATTATGAAAGTGCGTGTTTGACAACATATTTTGATTATTTTCGCCTTCCTCTTTTTGTATATGCTTTATGCTTATGCCGCTCTTCGTTCCTTTTTTTTTCTTTTTCTTTTTTTTTTTTTTGTTCAAATTATTCTGCTTTTCTGCAAGGTTAAATTGCAATTTACTCTACTTATGTTTCTTTAAAATGCCTGCTGCTGCATTTGACAGGTAGGAAGTTCGTTTTAAATAATCAGTACAAGCAAAATACAACTGGGATGTATGACACTAAATAACAAAGACTATTCGCTCATTCCTCACATTGTATGAAAGGGAATTTGGTCTTATTCATTCATATAAAACAATAACAAACGATCAAGCAGCTATAATCGATAAAATCGAAAGAAATCGCGTAAACTTGATTAGTTTATGTTTTTCAAAGCAAATACATTAGTATACAAACATGGAGAATTTCTTCCTTTTTTTCTCTCTTTTTTTTTGTTTTAATTAAAAGCTTAAACATTCATATTTGTTATTGATTTGCAATTTTAGTTTATTTTGCTTTATTTGCATATTTTTTCGTTCACAAATTTCGGGTTTAGTAATTTTTCTTTCCTATAAAATTAATTTTACATATTTTCACATTTGTACGCATATTATTTACAATTCATTCAACCGTTATACCCGCTGTACCTCGCAGAGCGCAAATATTGCCATTTAATCTTCAACTATTTTTACCCTTTTTTTTTTTTTATAAAAACAATTTTTATTTATCATTTGACTTCTAAGGTTTTCATTGAACCCTTCATTAATTTATTTCTTTTCTCATATTTTTATTACCATGCTTGTTATATACATGCACTATATTTTTGAACTATCAAATACACAGTTTTTTTTTTTTTTTAAAGAATTTTGCACAGCTCATAGCATATAAGGAATGTGGATGTTTCTTAAATGTTTCCTTTGTCACTTTACTTATTTTGTTCTACGCTTTATGTGGCTTTTGTTATTTGAACATTAATAAACGCAGTAATTTTATTTAATTCACTACTCTTAATTTATCAAAGTTTATTCTGCTTATTTCTTGTTTGGTTTTAAGCGAGCCAATCACTAGTTCTAGTTAATAATTGCATCTTCACGCCCGAACTTCCCAGAGTAGACTGTAGTGTGATCGCATACCGTCGTATGCATCCACTTTGAAGTGTTTGTGTGTGGGGTAGTTTGTAGTTTTTTATGTATACTGGTGTGTTGTCGTTTGTTTCTATATTTTGTATATAAAAATTGTTTTCTGTGAGTGGTTCATTTTCCAGGTGGAATACTGTTTGAAATTTTTTGAAAATTTTTATGAGCTTTTGTTTTTGAGAGTTGTTGACGGTGTCTAATTTTATGGATTGTAATATTTTTTGGAATCGTTGTTCATCATATTGAGTGTGTATATTGGTGTTTTGTATAATTTGGTAGGTATGAAGTGGTTCGGTGTTGATATGTAGGTGTTGTATTGTGATTTCTTTATCTAGTGTATTTAGTATTTTAACGTGTTTTGTCCGTTTTTTGGTATTATTGAATTGGCTAAAAATTTCTCTATTTAATACTAAAGCGTCGCTGTCTATTTTGATATCTATGGGGACTATAATTTCGCATCTTGGGGGGAGAAGTATGTTGTTTTTATTGGGTATTTCATCGTATATGGGGAGTTGAATTTGCTCGTCGTGTGTATTAACTGTAAGAGAAAAATTTTCATAATTTATATTGCAAGCATATTTGTGTAGGAAATCTCTTCCTGTGCTTCCATCGGTTTTTATCGGTAAGTTCTGGTCTACTAATTGTATTTTATGTTGAGTGATTCCGTTTCCTATATTTATATTCAGGTGTGTGGTTCCCATTGTTTCTATACGTTCGTTGGTTATTCCTGTTAGATTAATACATTCTGCGTTGTTTAGTGGGTAGTCTTCCAGAAGGTGTGCTTTACAGAGGCTGATGTCTGCTCCAGTGTCTAATAGAAATGATAGTTCTGTTTTTGTTGCATTTTTAATATCTAGTAGTATGTAGTTTGATAGTTTTGAAAGGCAGAAGATATGGGAGTTGGTTTGTTTTGTGTACTCGGTGGATGCCTGGTTTAAATGTTTTGTCCCGAATTCAGGGGCATCGTTAAGGAATCCGGGTGAAATCCGTTTCCCTGGTCTTCTATTGCGTGTACGCGGTTGTTTTGATTGTTGTTTCTTTGAAATCTGGTATTTTGATTTCGATAGTTGAAATTCCTATTGTTGTTATTGTTTCTATTAAAATTGTTGTTATTGTAATTGGTATTGGGATTATTATTATTAGTTCTGTTAGAATTGTTGTTATTATTATAATTCCTGTTTTGGTCATTATATCCTTGGTTGTTTCTATCGGGATTGTTGTTATGATATTGATTTCTGTTGTTGTTAGTGTATGACTTTCTGTTGTTGTTGTAGCGATTGTGTAAATTTTTCTTTTGGTAATTTATTCTCATTACCTGGGAATATGTTTGGGTCGCACTCTCGTATTGTAGCGCAATATTAATTGCTTCCGAAAAGGTTTTTGGTTGGGCCGCAAAGATAGTGGGTTTAATATAGTCATCGAGACCGTTTTTGAATATGGTTAATGCATATGTATCGTTGATACTGGTAATGATAGATTTTTGTTCGTTAGTGGGGTTGGGGCCTAGTTCTTTAATTTGGAGGTTATTTAGATCTGCTATTATGTTCAGAGTTTTGTCTTTGAAACCTGTGATTGTGCCTTTTTGTGTTGTTTGGTTTAATAGTGAGTGTAGATGTGATATTGTTTGATTTGATTTAAATTTATTTTCGAGTGTACTTTTTAGTTGTTGTAGTGTTGTTGGGATGTTGTTTGCAAGGGCGGTTTGGACGTTTGAGGATAGTTTGCAATAAAAGGTTTACTCTATTAATTGTGGTTTGGCTTCTTCTTTTAGGGTTCTGTTTATTATTTCAACAACTTTTAAGAAGCAGTTGATGTGTTTGTAGTTGCCAGTGGAAGTGGGTATGGATTTGGAAGCTATTTCTAAATTGAAATCCATTTTTGATTCTATTATATTGTCTGTTTTACTTGGTTTTATGTCTTCTAGTGATTCTTTGGTAGCTTCGATTTCTAACAGTTCTTTTGCTGTGTTATATTTTTTTTTAAATGCTTCTATTTTGCTCGCTAGGTTTGGTTGCTCAGGTTTAGTGTTAGCTTCTAATATGTTACGAACTCTGGTTCTATAATTTTCTAATTCTTCAAGTTTATTTTCGATTGTTTCCTTTTTGTATGTTTTATTTCCTAACTTTCTGAGGTTGGAAATTATTCTGTCTATGGAGATATTAATCTCGTCTATTCTTTCCATATTTATATTTGAATGTATGTATAAAATTTTTTTTTTTTTGTATTTTTATAAAATCATTCTTGAACTTAGTTTGGTAGGAAAAATTTTGGGAATAACATTTTGTATTAGACGTTCAGTGTGTTAGTGGATTGTTTTGTATATTTCTTTTTTAGTTGTTTTTTGTATAATAGGTGTAGGGTCATTAGAAAGTGAATGGCGCTTATGATTATCGATATGGTTGCTAAATATATAATAAGTTGCAGTTGAGACGCATGGTCGTTTATTTCAATGTTGTTAACGACGTTGGCATTGGGATTGTTGATTTTGGCTTGTTTGGCTCCCATTATAAGTGGAAATTTGCAGGAACGATTGTGCTGGGCGGGATCAGGGCTTGGTATTTGAGAAAAAATAGTGCCTCAGCGGTTGAAAATTTTTGGTTGCCTTAGTAATTATGATGTTCTGGTGCGACAATGGGCAGGATCAGATCAGGATCGGTCGCAGGATTGTCGCCATGTAAAGGAATGACGATGCGCTAATGCGACAATAGGTAGGGTCGCCATGTAAAAAATTGGCGATTCCCTAATAAAATTGAAGAGTTGGCAGGATCGTGTTGGGCAGGATCGCCATGTAATAAAAAAAGTTATTTCTGTGGTACTGAGTACAGTACGGATGTTGTATATATGAATGATATTTAGTTTATTTTTTGGTGTACCGCAGTTTAGTCTTATGCTGCTCGGCTTCTGTGCGCCAAGCCTAACCGTCTCATGTAGTGCCAATGAAGCTCGGCAAGAGACGTTCCCTAACTTTAAGCTTAGGTGGACTTAGCGCCTTTAATAAAACAGCGAGTTGATACGCTTGATTGAATTGCTGTCAAACAATTAATTTTATTCAATTCTTGCTGGCTATTTATACACGAATTATTACACTAAATTATGCTAACGTAAACAAATAGTAATTGTTTTGATTGGGGCGCCTGGCATCGTATTGCATTTCGTAATGCAATACCCAGCCAGTTGAAGTGCGACAAAATTTTTGTTTTACTTTTTTTTTTGTTACAGAATTATGCAAATTTAGCATAATTCTGTCGTACTTCAAAGTGGATGCATACGACGGTATGCGACTCCTCTATCCTAGAAACAAAACAAACAGACAGACCTCTCATTCCTGCTCAATTTCTTTCTTCTTCTTCCTGTTGCTCTCTATAGCGGCTTGCCGCTACTCTCACAAAAGCAAGCAAAGATCTCGCAAAATCATACGATTTTTGCCTGTTCTTGCAAAAGCAAAAGGAAAAAGGAATACCGCAAAATTATCCGATTTCGCCTGTTTTAATGAAAAAAAGGAAAAAAAGAAAAGAACAAAACAATCATATCCCGCAAGATCATGCGATTTATACACGGTACCACAAAATCACACGATTTTGTCTAACGGCATGCCGTTATTGCGATACTTGCGGTTGAAACAGACCGACAGACACCCTACCCAAGGTTTGTTCGCGGCCGTTACAAGTTTAGATAACTTTGTTAGGGGAACCTACCTGGGAATAAGGACCCTAAACAATTACCAGTTTGCCTAAGCGCCAAATCTACCACGACAGCAATTCATGGGCCTTTGATAACACGTCATACGTGGCTATAGAAAGGGCCTTGGAAAATAAAGCTATTCCACAGCTGATTATTGGATAATCAATATGCTGAATTCCAGGCTCGTTAGTTCGGAGCTAGAAAAGGCATCCTTAATCATCAGGGCGAATAGAGGGTGCCCCTGCGGGCTTGCTCTCTCCACTCATTTGGCCTATCGTCACAGATGAGCTGCTAACGAAATTAAACGACCTGGGATTCAAAACACTAGGTTATGCAGACGACTTGGCAAATTCGGTGGTGGGCTGGGATGAAACAACGCTCACTGATCGCATGCAGAAATCCCTAAGCAAAATCCACAAGTCCTGCCATCGCAAAGGACTGAACGTTAATTGGCATAAATGATCCTAGTCCCTTCTCGAAAAAGAGGAAATTAACAATGTCCACTTGGACGGTTGACTATTCAAATGAGTTGAAATATCAGGGTGTCTACCTTGAAAGAGGCTTAACCTGGAATCCTCATTTAAGATGGCTAACGGAAAGGGCGATCAGAGCACCCTTTCTTCCTTCCAACGCTTTTCCGGTAAAGTATGGGGTATAAGCTCAAAAATGATCTACTGGTCTTATATCACCGGAAACGTCCCTATGCTAACCTACGTAGCTTTCGCCAGGTTGTCTAAGCTGAAGCAAAAAAAGGATGCAACGACATTAAATAAAACCCAACGACTCGCCTGCATTGGCACACCTCTTCCTATTGCCATAGAAAAAGAGGGTTACCAAAGCGCACTTAGAGTGCCGAATTTCGAAAAATTAAAACCGTCTAATCGCCGGGACGCCCATAGATATTGAAAAACTTGATGGACAAACCTTTTGTGAGGGTAATGGACCATTGTGCTGCAAAACTAGTATTGTTCCACCTTTTAAGAGGGCCCAGAGATCGGGTTTGGGGCGGGAAGGCTTTCGAACCCGGAGTGGTGTTAAGGAAATGCTACACCGACGGTTCAAAATTGAAAAATGGCAAAACTAGAGCTAATGTTTTTGCCTCGGGTTTCCAACAGGCCATACCAATAAGGCCTAACGGAAGGCCTAACTGTCTAGCCAACAGGAGAGCCCGAGGAGCAATGGTAAGTGCTGAACTGTTTTGTGGCATACCAAGAACCAATTAATAGGCTGGAATCGCAATGGGCACAGAATAAATCGGCTTGGAAGCAATGTGCAGGACAAAGGCAGGCAAAAAGATTCATAAAATCTTCCAGTAGGGCTGACACTAAGAAGAAGCGACCTATATTTAGTCACCGGCTTCTACACGGATCATAATTCTCTCAGGTACCATCTGGAAAACGTGGGTATGTATGATACCGACTCAGGCAGATTCTGCCAAAGGGCGGATGAAAGGTCCCATCATATTCTATGTGAATGTGAAACCATTTGCAGAGTTAGACACCAAGTGTTTGGTGGTTTAAAATTGGCGAGCATTTTACTACGCCAGATACGGTATGGTGGTCCGATCGAAAGAAGGTGGCGGGAATCACAAAGATCCTACAACTGGAAGACACGGGGCATGGGCGCGTACAATATTCTAATTTCTAGGTCGCGCTACGTTTTACCCACGTAATTAATAATAATAATGTATATTAAATAATCATGCATATCCTTTACATACGTGTATATGTGAGTGCTACGAAGTGTAAAAAAGATACATTTCCTTTTAACGTTAAATGAGGGTCAATGTGTGTAGCAGTAAAAAACTCCTTTTTTCTTCCACTTCCTTTATAGCTCCTTTTAACGTTAAATAGGGTTTAATGTGTGTAGCAGTAAAAAACCCTTTTTTTCTTCCACTTCCTTTATATTTCCTTTTAACGCTTAATGAGGTTCAATGTGTGCAGCAGTAAGAAACTCTTTTTTTAGTCCACTTAAAATGCCTTGGTAAGCGTAGGTGCATTTAACCGTTTGAGTACCAAGCAGCACGATCGCGCTGTTCAGATTTCATGTCGGGAAATACCAGACAGTTTTGATAAAACACTGTCGAAGAATCCCAAGCAGCGCGATCGCGCTGTTTAGGTTTGATGTCGAGAAATACCAAGTGGCGCCATAGCGCTTGTTTAATTTTATGTATTTAAATGCATTTAAATTGTTTGTTAATAAATATTTCAAATTTGTTCCACAAAAATTATAGAAAACACAACACCAAAATAGAAATTTTTATTTTGTGGTATATTATTGCACTACTATAGTACTACTGTAATTGTATTGCGCTCGACTTCGACAATACGTAAGACACCGTCAGCTGTCGACAATGCTCGAAATGTGGGTTTTCTCGACATAAAATCTAAACAGCGCGATCGCGCTGCTTGGGATTTTTCGACAGTGTTTTTTCAAAACCGTCTGGTACTCAAACGGTTAAGCAATGTTTATAACAAAATTTCACCTACATGCACATATAATAAGAGGGATGACCATTCTAATCACAATCATATTGGAGTTCACGTAAGACTTTCAACAAGTGTGAATGTATAGAAGTTGTGCTTGAAAGTGATTGCCAAAAATGTCAACTATTTACCTAAGAAAAGAGGGACCTAGAGTTCCTGTAAAAGTATGAAACTGCGTTATGACATGTATTAGTGTAAATAATTGCAAGAAAAACAAAAAAAAATTCACACGTAAATGCCGGATTATTCGATAAAAAGTTCATTTCTGTAAAGGCTGAGTTTGCGGTTGTAATTGGTTTTATTACTTTTATTAAGAGGACTTTTAAGAAAATCTTTATAATGGAAAGGAAAGTTGTACCAAATTGCCGATTGCGGTGTTATGGTCAGTCTATTCTGTTTCTCTGTGCGCTAGTCTGGGTCATTGTAGTTGTTGGTCTGTTAAATCACCGTCTGTGGTTACGTCCACAAACACACACACACACAGTATAATTTGTAAACAATAATCTATGTTTTTATGTTCAATAGAGCATTCGTATTAATTTTTCGGTTAATTTTTTTTTTTTTTTTTTCTATTAGCAACTTCTTGACTTTTTCTTTTTTTTCACAAATAAATTTTTTTAAAGCTTTCTTTCATTCTGTTTAATTAAATTTCCTTCTAGACACTATTCTTACTTCGTGTGATGTTCTTTTTCCTTCCTTTCCTCACATGGCGTTTACTTTGCTAGCTTGTTCTACTCACTTTTCATTAATTCCCTTCTCTTACATTCACTTTACACTTAATCCGTTTATTGAAATTAATCTTAATTGTTATAGTAAAGCGAAGAGTTGGGATCAGACTTTCACTAAATTAATATAAATTACGAAATAATTTTATTTGATTATTTCTGAGTAAGCCAATAAAGCAGTTACCTAGGCTTTTCAAGTTGCTTCAAATATGAAAAAATGGTTTTTAATTTCCCCTACAATTTTTAGAGATTTTTTTGCAACTTTTTTTGCATTGTGGCCGAAGCGCTCGAGTCTTCTTAAGCGACTTAGTTCTTTCTACTCCACTATCTTGTCAAAGACTAAATCTTCACTCCTAATTGCCGCCTTTCTTGATCCTAAGTATTCTTGTCTTGGTAATAAAAAGAAAGAAATGTGTAATTCTCTCTTTAAGTGGCGCTACTATCTGAGCGGAGTATCATGAAAAGAAATCTTGATTAAAAGAATACCGTTATTATACTACTAACACTTAGTAACACTCTTTTTGTAAAGAGCAGCTGAGGTAGTGTTGGTTGTTTTAAAGGAGCCATTCCAGTATTTGCAAAAAGTAGGCCTACAGTTATTCGTTTACCCTTTTGGATGGAGTGTGAAACTTTCTCTTTGTTAGAAATTCGCCTTGAAAAACATGGCGAAAGATTTTAAAATTACTCGAGTTGTATAAGTCATGTCCCAAGTTGCATGAAGAATTTCGGTCAATACGTCGTTCAAATCTAGTTGCCATAAAATAAAAATCTTTGCTTCAACGAGCCCAGGTGTTAACAATTCAAGAGGCTCGAATAATTTTGCAATCCTGAACGATACGACAAGAATGTCTGCCTTGCCTTGTTTGTTATTGCCCGCGACCTCTTTCGGCTTTCGTCCTGTAAATTTTGGAAATGCTGCCCTGACTTTCAAAATTTCAGCAAATCTCTAATAAAATTGGATCACGTTCATCACGTCCATCTTCGATTGTTGCTTCGATACCACATGAGTGCTCTATCCTGCAACATTATAATAATAGTAGCTGGCATTTTATTGACGGCGATTACGTAACACTCTGCTAAATCTTCAAGCCTTTCGACATATTGTAGCAGTTCACTAATATCAGTAAGTCTCACTTACGAACAACTTTCATTATTGGCTTTTCATACTGCGGGTTATATATTGGATGTGTTAGTAAAGGATCTGTGATCTTTGGCACTGAATTCGTTTGGACTGTCATCATAAGCGCTTGCTCAGCAGCATCAGCCTGTGACTCACAAGAATTTTATGTTTTGTTTGAATGTTTAAAGAATAGTTTTACTTTCCAGAAGTTTTCACTTTGTTCATTCATTCTCTTACTTCGCTTACAATTCATTAATAAATGGTAAATCTTCTTACAATAAGAAAGCATTTCAAGAACCGCAGATTGATTAAAGTTACACGCTTATTACATTCCATATCAATGAGCACTCGTTCCAGTCATTTTACACCGTTGACCATATAATCGCATATTTACATAGAGGTTCTACAAATTGTACAAACACTTTGCGAGTTTGGAGCTTAATTCCGTTATTGTTGTCTAATAATAAGTTTCGCTCTTCGGCCTTATTTGCGTTGTCGTTTTTGGCTCTCACCTGATCCTGAATTCCCTACTCAACCGGACCAGTCTGCTCTTCGACATGGACCATTTGGACCCACCTGTTTTACGACTCCCGTCAAGGTTGCCTTTTGAAAACTTAACCATATCCCAATCAGAAACGTCTGTTTCAGAGTGGGGTTCTCTTATCTCCCGTTGTCCGTCCAGTAGTTTACTTAATCCTATTCTTAACTTAACTTAGCCTAGCACTCCCCCATAAAGGTGAAGAATCTGCGAGGCCATAACGGGGGACGACTTTGACTCCTTACAAGGTGCATTTTCGTGACTGTCATGTATAGTCTGAAAGCTTTAGTCAAAAAATTCGCATACTGTCCCATTCCCGCCGGCTTGACGTTTTCTACTTCGGGGAAATATCCCACAACTACATGAGGTCGAGTTCTCTCCCTCACACGCGGCTTTAATGGCGTCGCCCTCTCACGGCTTTAACGATGGCACCGACAGCTTTTGTCACTCTGTCGCCTCTATCCCGTTGCAGATAAGTATGAACCAACCAGAGCGGGAAGTGCAGCCAGTAAATTGAAGTTGTACATTTGCCTTGTGTTGACTATGGATCCTCTCCAGGAGATGAACTTATATCGCCCCAGTTGGTCATCCTTCCAAGACGTCTTGGGATAGTCGACTACGATGACTCCAACCCTAGTCAACTCTGCCTTTTTATTACAAAATCAATACCCGCTGTATGAACCACGGTAGATCTTGTAGTTCCACACTTTTAGCCGGTGAGCGTTTTGATGGATTACCGTGGATAGAGGCCGAGGTATGGTCAGGTCTGTCGCGCTTACTGCCTGTTTTGGGTTTGGATATTTCATACGATGTACGGGTGGCTTAAACCTCCTCTTTCGGTCTCTTATAAGCTCCCCAAGCGACTCTTGACGTGTCTGTGAATACGTAGCCAGTTCGTGGGCTGTCCTCAAGCGTCGGATTCTTATATTGGGTTCCCATTGAGAATTTGGTTTTTTCAATACTTTTGTCGTCTCCTTTCCCATAGAAGAGAAAGAGCCCTTGTACCCTGAAGGAGCGAGGATGTCGCCGGGTATTCGCCCACTCACGTATTGTCATTCGCGAATTGGGCGAATTGGGCGTGACATTTAGGACGACGGATTTGATTGAACTTGCTTCTTTAGATTCGTAATGTTTAGTTAAAGAGACAGTCGAACCTCAGCACAGTCCGAATGGATGTTATGCTTTTGCAAAGCTCTGAAGCAAAGATATTTCTTCGGAAACATTCTGCTTGTTGGCCCGTGGTCGTCACTCTCCTTGAAGATATCCGGAAAGTAGGTCAGGCTTCGCCACCAATAATGATAATAATCACAGGAGCTCTAATACAAACTCCTATAACAATTAACAACAGTCCTCATAAAATAAGCAACGATCTCACGGAAACTTCAATTAGAATCCTTACAAGACCAAACAACTATAATAATTCAAAGAGCTGAAACCAAAATTTTAATAACCCCACTGGAAGTATCTTTAGAAACCTCAACGCTAACTACCTTAACAGGACTCAATCAAGTGATAATTGACGATTTTATTCTGAATATGAGATACAGCGGCTAGGACATCCTGAGCCAGTGCATATGAATATTGCTGACAACAACTAATCAATGCTGACAAACTCATAAGTAGCCTAACCGAATTCACACGAAGATTTAATACGAGGGAAATTTTTCCGTACGATCCCACATAATCATTTAGGATAAGCCAGAATTTATAATAGATACGGAAACGACACCATTTGTTGTAAACCCAGATCAGTGCAACCCGAAAAAAGAGAATCAAATCACAGCCATTGGTTCTCAAAATTTTTTAAAGATAATGTTAAAATAACCATTTTTAGAGTACCATAACTTTCGTAACCAGAAACTTGCAACGAACAAACGAATACTATAGAATGCAACCTTCGCCATTGATACAGCATGTTAAGGATTGCTATCAAACGTTATATATATATCCAATAAGTTATCAACGCTAAGCGCGTATCCTTGTTATACGGCGAAGAACGTCCTACCAAATTTGAAATAAGAGGAAACAGGAAATATTTGCATTTGCAAAAAGAAAAACTTCTGTTATGTAGCGCAAAACGCCTTATCGAATATGAAATAGCGGAAAATAAAAACCCAAACATCTAGAAGAAGAAAACGCTTTATCATGTAGCGGTAAACGCTCTATCAAGGCTGCAGCGTGTAACATAAATGCAAATGTAAATGCAATCTTAACATTTGTTGCCTCTCGCCACCACGTTGGTGTAACATACCGCCATTGGTTAGAGATTGTGTGTGGCCTTAGTTGTTCTTTGGCTCCACACAGGTGCTACTCCAAAAGGATCGAAGCCTATAAAACGACGAACGCACGTGCCATTGAATTACACGTGCTTTAACCCATAGACCCTGAAGTTGTATCCGTCGCCCCCTAAATTACTTTCCTCTGGATGAAGAAAGCTCTCAGTCATTACAATAAACGCACGCAACAGTTTTATTGTGTATTGTAAAAAAAAAAATTAAATCTCTTGTTTTTTTTGAGTATATATTAAACGAAGTGAAACGGTCTGTTGAATCACAGTTATCGAATTAATGAGATAATTAGATAAAGATACAACACGATATACAGTATATACCCCAATTAACAAAGTGAAAATGGAATCGTTAATCTAAAAACAGTAGTTATTCATTAAATCCATTATAGCTTCCAAAACATATAAATTATAATACGAGAATTTTCATTTTTGGACTTATTATTTTCCGCTGCTGCGTAGGGGTAAGAATATAGGGGTATATATATATATTATAGCTCATGAGAATTCGAAAAGCCAGCAAATTTATTGTAAAGATTAAATAACAGCATTAGCGTCAAATCTTTCGAACAGTAGACCTGCAAACATTACAACACAGTCATCAAATCATTACTTACACAGTTCTATTTATTCCGATACTCCTTTCTTGTAGCTTAATGAACATGGTGTTGTTATGGCTTCAATAGGAATTAACATTTTTTTTTTTGTTGATCGAATGAACATAGGTAGTTCTGGTGAGTACGCTTGCACTTTCTCTTGTCCTTTACTCTGTGCTTATGTGTCTGTTGGTCCGTTAAGTCACAATCCAGGGTTACACTCACTTACACACACAAACACACACATCATTCTTATGAGCTCAGGCTACTGTGGGAGTCACATGTGGCGGAATGTGATCGGCCTGCGTGTACTCAAAGGCATATCTGTAAATTAGCTGCGAATCACCAATAAGCAATTCCTGACCAAGAGCGGCAGAGGAGGAGGGGCGACTGAAAACCCCGCATAACCCTGCGAATCTTCGGTGACAGGACGAGTAAGCGCCGTCCTTGGAATAGGTGCTCCCCACCCTTAGTATGGTGATGGCACCGAGGGAGAGAATTCTACGAAGTCTAGGGATAGGCATAAAGACCAAGCCCACCAAGGAGGACATAAGCAGCCCACTTAAGTACCAATATGGGGTGACAACTGCAAAAGTGGTTAACTTAAGGAAAGCATATAGCGGCACGCAGACGGTGCTCATTACCCTACAGCAAGAAGAAGCCGCTAAACTATTGGCAGGCGAAAAACTACGTATAGGCTGGGAGAGCGCATAACTTTGTTGAGATGTTTCCGATGCCTGGAGTTTGGTCACATGGCAAAGCAATGTGCAGGCCCATCTGACCGGTCAAGGGCTTATCAGAGGTGTCGAGAGGAAGGCCATATTGCGAAAAACTGCTCTAAGGAGCCTTCTTGCATGTTCTGCAGGGGGACGCCGAATGAGGACGCGTTGCGCGGAAAGCGGAAAATGCCCGCTGCTTAAGCAGGCACTGGTTATTAGAGCGCGGAAATGAGAATAATGCAGATTAATCTCAACCACGACGAAGCAGCTCATGGTCCACTTCGGCAAACGGTCGTTGAGAGAGAGGTGGACCTGGTACTACTGTGTGAACCATACCGACGGGCAGGACAGGGTACCTGGGTAACCGATGCGTCCAAAAAAGCAGCAATTTGGGCGCCCGCTCTATAGGGCCCTTGGATGTGGACTGCCGGCACAGGGGATTCGTCAGGGCGTGAGCTAAATATTTATACTGCTACAGTTGCTACGCTCCTCCAAAATGGGCACAAGGGGAATTCCAACAGTCATTGAGCGAGGAGTACGCAAACTGCGATCATCAGGCCATCTTCCTTGACATAGCAACCAGAGAGAACAGAGGAAATAGGTGGAACAAAACTACCGGGCCGAGGTGGAGAGGTGCACTTTTCGACGAGGATGTCTTTAACACCTTTATGGACTCCTACGAGGGCGTTGACGATGCAGCTGATGAACTCCAGCAAAACGTAACAAAGTTGCTTATACGGGCGTGCGACGCCGCCATGCCTCGAAGAAAAAATACAGGGAGAAGAGGATTTCCGTACTATTGGTGGACCGAAGAGATAGCGTCCTTAAGAGCGAACTGCTTGAAAGCCAGAAGAAAAGTGCAGCGCTCGAGAGGAAGGGCAAACTTTAATGAACTGCTCACACTCTACAAAGATTTGCGCAGTGACTTAAAGAAAGCCATAAGGGCTAGCAAAAGGAGAAGCTTTGAGGAAATATGCCAGGATTCTGATATTAACCCGTGGGGAACGGCATATAAGGTCGCCCTGAAGAAGGTCAAAAGACAGAAAACGCCGAAAATTACGTGTCCGCTCGCGCTTCGGCGAATAGTAGCAACACTTTTTCCGCAGAGGCCGCCGTAGGTGTTGGTAATTCTCAACGGTAGGAAGGAAGAAGCTATGCCAGCAATTACTGCCGGGGAGCTTTTAAGCGGCTGCAAACGGATTGGGGACAGAAAAATCCCTGGCCCAGACGGAGTCCCAAACAAGGCCTTAAAGGCAGCGATGTGAAGGAGGCCAAACGTCTGGAGGGGCGGTGACAAAAAGTAGTGTGCCATCGTTACGCTGGACGTAAAAAACTCCTTCAACTCGGCGGACTGGGGGTTATCCGTAAAGCCCTCATAAGAATGTTGGTTCCAAGGTATATACTTGAGATAATAACAAGCTACCTTTCGAACCGCACGTTAGTGTATGATAGCGATGATGAAAAACAATTGCATAAAATAACGGCGGGTGTCCCACAGGGGTCAGTCCTTCGTCGTCTCCTGTGGAACATAATGTGTAACGGCGTCTTTGAACTTAATACTCCTGCCGGGGTAACGATTGTCGGTTTTGCCGATGGTATAGCAAGTGTAGTGGTTGCAAAATACGTTGCGCAGGTAGAAGCGAGGACTAACGAGGCTATCGTTAAAGTGAGGCGTAGCTAGAAGAGATGGGGCAGGAACTAGCAGAGCAACCGGAAGCGGTTCCGATAAGCAGCAGGAAGCGCATGGAAATATGCTGCATACGAGTCGGGCAGCACATGGTGCAGTCATCTTCTGCCCTGAAATACCTTGGAGTTATGATCGACCATCGACTGAATTTTAAGCACCATGTTGAGTACGCGGCTGAGAAAGCAAATATTGGAGGCCTGAAATTTTACCAACCGAAGGGTAATAGCTACGGTGATAACTTCGGCCATAATGTACGGAAGCCTAGTTTGGACCGGTGAGGGCAGTGTACCGAAAGGTGGCGGCAATATATCGCCTTAGCGCCCTGAGGCAGATTTGGGCATTCCGTACCGTGTCGGAAGAAGCAGCGCCACTCTGTCAATCGACAATCTAGCTGGCACTCTGTCAATCGACATTCTGGCCAAAGAGATGAGCCGCATCTACGAACGGCGTCGCGGCAGCGAGCTCTCCTCGCGCGTTAGACGCCAAAGCGAAGTAAACTATTACCTAACCCATCTTCTGACTGGCCATAGCTGTTTTCGGAAGTGTCTACACAGATTCGCGCACGACAGCTCGCCTAACTGCCCGATGTGCGCAGATACGGAGGAAAACGCAGGGCACGTAATGCTCTACCGTAGCAGATTTGATAACGGGCGGCCTCAAGTGCCACCTAACGACATCACGAACGTAATAATAAGCAGTGCAGCAGGCTGGAACGTCATAGACGCGTTTGCTAGCAATACTTTCGTGGAGTTACGATGACTGGAGATACAACGGGTGGAGAGCAGAGGGGGTGGAAACCAATAGTGTATTCCACTAAGGTCCCACCACTGGAAGCGTGCTAAGGACAACCAGCCTCCACGAAGTAATACCTAACGGTGGTCCCGCGGGGGAGAGTGGTAGATGAAGTCTTTGGGG